>NC_087218.1:28424376-28436876 GCF_015104395.2 Macrobrachium nipponense | reverse complement strand
CAATCACCACCACCTCACCATAAACGCCATCACCATTTTCGATATCGTCACTATTATCAGAGCATTCACTATCACCACCATCACCAACACAATCATCACCACAACACCATTAACGTCATCATCATTTTCGATATCCACTACTATTATCAAAGCAGTCACCATCATCATCACCAACACCATCACAATCACCACTATTAACACAATTATTACCACCACACTATAAACGCCTTCACCATTTTCGATATCGTCACCATTACCAGAGCATTCACTATCACCACCATCACTGACATCAACACAATCATCACTACCACACCATAAACAACATCAACATTTTCGATATCGTCACTATTATCAGAGCATTCACTATCACCACCATCTCCAACACAATCATCACCACAACACCATTAACGTCATCATCATTTTTGATACCCATTACTATTATCAGAGCAGCCACCATCATCATCACCAACACCATCACAATCACCACTATTAACACCATTATTACCACCACACTATAAACGCCTTCACCATTTTCGATATCCGTCACTGTTATCAGAGCAGTCACCATCTCCATCACCATCATCATTAACACCATGCCCATCACCATCACCACCACGACTATCGTGACGTCACAAGCTCATTAGACACTCCAAAGGCAGTATCTGCATAATGTAAAGCTTGCTTCTGGGAATCAGGAATTTCAGTTATTCAAGAAGAGAATTTCGTATCACTTCATCCTTAGGAGAGAGAGAGAGAGAGAGAGAGAGAGAGAGAGAGAGAGAGAGAGATGATTGACAAAAAGACTTAATTAAATGGTGGAAATATGAGAGAGAGAGAGAGAGAGAGAACGAAGTTGGAAATTAAATAACTTAGAAGATTTTAATAGAGAGAGAGAGAGAGAGAGAGAGAGAGAGAGAGAGAGAGAGAGAGTTTACTCTTTTTCCTCTGCTTCTTCTTCTTCTTCTTCTTCCTATCTTTGATGATAATCATGAGCGCTTCTGGGAACTTCAAGGAGAGTCACGTCTAAGGCTAATTTCACAGCACTCGGCGCCAATTTCAATCTTTTTATTCTTTCTCTTTTTTTTCCGTTAACTTCCAAGCTTCGTGGGTCCGTTCTGGAAATGCTTTCCAGGGAGGACAAGAATTCTGGAAATCCATGGCACTGCCAACTTCCTGTACTCGGCCGTTCCAGCATTCTATCGTAGAGTATTATGTGAGCCATGGATTTTGTAAAGACCAACGCTTGGAAATACAAACCACTCAATCATTGGATCTCTAGCAATTATTTTTATTTTTTTTTAACAAAAATGTATAGGAGCTAAGGACGGCTATAGATTGAAACAATAAAACACAACGTTGAGAGATTTATTTATCTATGTATCTAACTAATTTATCGGTATAGATATCATATATATTATATATATATATATATATATATATATATTATAATATATATATATTCTATTATATATATCATTCATTTATGTTAAAGATAGCTCTCTCTTTGCAAAAATAAAATATCAGTAATGTTCCCAATCAATGTCCAGAGGAATGCATACGGCAATTGTATACATTGTTTTGCAAGACGGTGAAACATTTGATTTATTTTGTATGCCATTTATATATATATATATATATATATATATATATATATATATATATATATATATATATATCTATATATATATATATATATATATATATATATATATAGAGAGAGAGAGAGAGAGAGAGAGAGAGGAGGAGAGAGAGAGAGAGAGAGAGAGCCCTTACGATCTGTAACCAAAATTCTTGCTCAAATTCACCATTGACTTCTAATTACATCTTCTGTCTTGCAACAACACTCTAATTAATCAATCTTTTTCTTTCACTTATTGTTCTCATTTCAATACCGTTTGACACTATTATTCTATTTTTCACTCTATACCTGTGAACACTCCCTTCTACCTGACTCGCCCAATCATGGAACCGATGAAATCTTGATGGAAATTCCAACCTAACTTCTGACCAAAGGCTGCACAAAGGTTGTATTTGAAATATAAATGGTGGAAAATGTTAAAATGTTAGCAACTTCACCCTAACACGAAACGATCGCATCAAAACAGTTCAGGAATCGTTTACGAATTCAAAAGATCTTCGATCCATAACATACATACATACATACATAACCGATAGCTGCGCACGCGCGGATGCGTACGTGGGTCCGTGAGCCTGAATGCCCAGAAGAGAGAGAGAGAGAGAGAGAGAGAGAGAGAGAGAGAGAGAGAGGCACGATTTTGTGACAGAATTTCATCGAAATATTTTTACTCGTGGATGCCGCTCGAGTGTGAGAAAATAAAGAGAATGTTTCGCACGCGTCTCGAAATTACGGGTTTCGAGTCCATATCTTTAATACTGAATTCGGCTTTGTTTGTAAACAAACAGAATTTCGTGCTGAAATGTTTATCAACAATGGTACATTTCCTCAATGTTGTTTTGGGAAACCCGCACGTATATCATTCATGGCAAGCTCTCTCTCTCTCTCTCTCTCTCTCTCTCTCTCTCTCTCTCTCTCTCTCTCTCTCTCTCTCTTCTCTCAGGGACGTCAAATTTTTGCACTTGTGTATTAATTCAGTTTCAATCCATCATTTAGAATTTAATGACCAAACAAGTTTTGGATGAAAATTTAGATTCTGTAAACTTACGGACAACGAAAAATTAAGACTGACATGTATTAAATTTTGAAACAAAGAATATATGCATACACATTTGCACGATTTCTTTTCATATATTCTACTTGCAATTCTTCGCGCAGGCGGTGATGTTCCTCCTTCAGGGTCTTCAGATCGGCAGTCTTCTCCTTTCTTCATTTATTGCTGTGGGGTCGGGCAGCCTAATGTTTGTATATTTCGGAAGGACACCCTCTCGTAGGTATGTTTTGTTAAAAATTATTGCTGCTTCAGCACTATTAATCTTGTAGAGAGTCTTCTCTATCTTTCTGATGACGGCTTTCTCGTTGTTGCTTAGACTGGCGAGCAACGCACCAAAGCGCATGGTAAAATTCGGTTGAGTCATTTGATTTATTATTGCTTATACAATTCTCTCTGTCTCATTATTATTATTATTATTATTATTATTATTATTATATTATAGTTAGTAGTAGTAGTAGTAGTGTAGTAGAGTAGTAGTAAGGTAGTAATATAAGTAAGATAATATTAATAATAATAATAATATGCACACAGAGACAAGCTTGCCAGTCGACACAAAGCGGAGGAGGAGGAGGAGGAGGTTGGAGGAGGAGGAGGAGGAGTTGGAGGAGGAGGAGGAGTTGGAGGAGGAGGAGGTCCTCTAATAACAAAGCTCCGTTAAAAGGGAACAATAATGGACCACCCAAACATGATTAAAATTTCGACCCGTCCGTCACCCCCTAATGCATTGCATGTGTTGAGGTATTCATTCGAGGCGAGGCCGATTATTACTTCAAAAATATTCCCTAAAAAAAATAAAAATAAAAATAAAAAACTCCCCAGGTTGTTTTTATTCGCGCAAGCCATAACTCGACATTATATCGCATTTCATGACATGTCCAAAAAAATGTATATATATATATACATATATGCTATTCCACCTCGATTTTCTTTCACCCTTTTATTCAGAAATAAGAAAATTATGTGGATGGTGTCAAACGTGATTTTATTCGCGTCACAAAAATATATTTTATTTTTACGGCAATTTTAGAGAATTTTCATCCTTTAAATGTCAAAGCTCAAGCGTATAATAGGCCGCGTGTTATAATACACGGTTTCTTCCAACCTGAAATTGAAGCTTGGGTCGTATCATGATTGTAATAAGCATTGACACTGATTGTATGTCTAGAATATTTTACTGCGACTATTTTTTTACCCTCCAACGGAGTAGATTAACTAGACAAGGGACTATCTACTATGGAAGGTACCAAACTTATATACAAATGACAGCAAAACTATTATATGTCCATAAGACTGTGTATAGAACAAACTAAATATATTTTCAAAGCGCTCTTTGATGCTAGAGAAATCAAAATATATTTCATTAAGGCCACTGTAACATATTGAGAACTAAACATATCGTTAAGACGAGTATCTAATACATTTAAAAGCAAACGCATTTTTTGCAATGGTAGAATAAATCAAAGAATGAACACAAAAGTGATAACAACAGTTGGGAAAACAGAAAACTTTGAAGTTAGTGTTGGATTACATCAGGGGTCAGCATTAGACCAATTTTTGTTTGTGCTGGTCATGGATGTGTTGAGTGAAGAGATCAGGAATGAAGAGCTGTGGGATTGTTGTACGCCGTTGGTCTGGTGACTACTGCTGAAAATGAGGAGGACCTACAGAGAAGGGTTGCAGAGTTGCAGGAGTCTTTAGAGAGTGGTGGCTTAAAGGTTAACGTGAATAAAACAGAGGTTTTAGTAAACAGTAGAGAAGATAGAGACAGAATAGTAATACATGAAAGAAGAGGCTTGATTATAAAGCAGAGGGAAAAGTTTAAACACTTAAGATCTAAATTTAAGCCAAGAGGGAGGATGTGAAGCTGAAGTTGACTGTAGGATAAAAGATGTATGGGGAGAAAGTAGCTGGAGTAGTATATGATAAGAAAATGCCACTCATACTAAAAGTCAAGATCTATAACACAGTGATAAGA
The DNA here is from genome assembly GCF_015104395.2 of Macrobrachium nipponense. Taxonomy (NCBI): domain Eukaryota; kingdom Metazoa; phylum Arthropoda; class Malacostraca; order Decapoda; family Palaemonidae; genus Macrobrachium; species Macrobrachium nipponense. The sequence continues at coordinate 28,432,211 of NC_087218.1, read as the reverse complement.
CCACTGTTAAATGTATAGAGCGGAAGCATGGGCTCCATGAAGAAAAGAGGAAGTAAAGCTTGAGAACAGAGATGAGAACGCTGAGGTGGACTAAGGGAATAGCACTGCTTGAGAGATTGGAAAATGACCAAATAATATTAAGGGCAGGCTTAGTAAAGATTACAGAGGTGATAAGAGTCACGACTGAGGTGGTTTGGGCATGTGTTGAGGATGGATGACGAGGAAGGAATGTAGAGAGCTTGGAAAGAGCATCTTAGAGGAAGAAGATCAAGAGGGAGACAAAGAATTTGACGAGATATTGTGAAGGATGATATGGAGAGAAGAAGTTTGGTGAAGGATGATGCCTTTGATAGAAGGCAGTGGAGAAGGTGCATGAGGCAACCGACACCTTAATGTAGGGATAACGGTAGGAAAGAGGAAGACATTTTACAATGGTAGTCTAAAAAAAAGGAAACTTATTACATTGGCAAAGGAGAGTCATGGATAACGGAAATAAAATAAAAGGAAAACTATACGTTTCCCAAAGGATTGTCCAAACTATAGTAGACAACAAATAAAATTTAAAAGGCTTCATTCCCAATGTACAAAGCTTATGACTTATTGATAAACATTATTCCTTCATAACAAATAAACTGACGTTTTAAAATTCAAGAAAGTATGAATTTTGTAATACATTTACCATTGACACAACAATCGTTTCAAGGAGAGATACACATTAAATAATTCCACCAGTCACAATCTCTCTCTCTCTCTCTTCTCTCTCTCTCTCTCTCTCTCTCTCTCTCAAACACACAAGAAACATAATATCCATACAAAACTCCACATAAGCCAAAACGTGACTCATTCACAACTTGGCAAATTATATTTTCAAGAAGAGATACACATAATCAATATTCCACCGAGTCTCTCTCATCTCTCTCTCCCCTCCCCCCTCTCCTCTCCTCTCTCCTCTCTCTCTCTCTCAAACACACAGAGACAGACACATATATACATCCGCACACTCATAGGTTGAAACGTGCACTCATTCACTGCTTGGCAAAAGGCAAAAATATTTTATGAACCTTTGATCCGAGCAAAGCCCCACCGGTTACTGCCGATGCAGCTCGCCCGATACCTCCTCAAAATTAATGGGCATAAACGACCTCTCCTCACTAAATTTCAGCCCTTGCTTTCATGTCATCTCAATTTGGACACTTGCTCTAAGCAACACAACAAAATCCAAATATATATATATATATATATTTATATATATATATATAATATATATATATATATATATATCTATTATATTGTAATCTACAAAACCACGCCAAGACACATTATGCCATATATATATATGTCCCATCTCAAAAAAATTTTTTGGACCACTTGCTCTAAGCACACCACAATATGATATATGGATATCTAATTATTATATATAATATTATCATATATTTTTATATATTATTATTATATAATATATATTATATAGATATATATTATAATAGTAATTATATATAATATAATATAATATTATTAACGCAAAAACGCAAACCATATATCTATGTTTCATCTCAATTTTGGACAACTTGCTTCTAACAGCACATACACAAATATATATATATATATATATATATATATATATATATATATATATATATATATATATATATAGATCCAATTAGGGTGAGTGTCGCACTCAGGATACAATTTCAAAGGCGAAGGGAAAAGGTATCATTTTTACATTAGTTTATTATGCCGACGTTACACGACATTTCTTTCGTCGCATTTTCAAGGCTATCCTACAAAAAATCACATTAAAACATCGATACGTACAAAAAATCATAATACAAATTATAAGACGAATCAAAACCATGGGGGATGGGGACAAGACATACCTAAATAGCAGAGGTAACAAGACTAAAAACATAAGTAAACGCAAGACCCAGCAAAAGCAAGAGAGGACGAGAGAAGGCAAACAAAAACAAAAGATTAAGCGATTAACAATTGGATAGAGGTTGTTTGAGTATTTGGTGTCGGGACCGTCTTCCTTATAAAAATAGTTTCAAGTATATTGAGGTCGTTTTCGTTTTGGGCTTGTCCTATCAAAGAGAAATTCTTATAATTAATATCAGTTTTACCCGATTTTACATGATTCTTTATATGAGAGTGTTCTGGATTAGCTAGTTTACATCGAGTCCTATAGCTGACACATTTTATGGGAATCTATGCGAATCCGCAGCAGCCTCCTCGTGCATTCGACGTCAATCCCACGATCACATCCTGAGCACACATTTATACAAGATGTTCGATGACAGGAGATGGCTAAGACGATCCTTGAATTTAAATAATGATCCGATAGTGCGTGGATTCCCAGGTACAAGTTTCAGGTCTACATTTGGGAACGCTCTTTGGAAAATGGCGATACATTTCTTCCTGAAGGTGTTGCCATTTAGGTAGGGAAAGTTGGCATACATTTTCAATTTTGGTACAGTTAAGATGGGTGGGTGGAGTTGGATTCATTCTGGCATTCAACATTTGATAGAGCCTTCTGGAGAGAAGGAATAAGAATTTCCCACACGGTCGTCTCGGTTTCAACCCCTCTGATGGGGCCCTCCGACTTCCCGACCCTGTGGATGGGTTAGGGCATGCCGGGGTCATGGCCGACGACCCTGCCTTGAACACCTCAATGAGGGACATCAGTCCCCGCGACCCAGGGCATGCCCCTCGGAAGGATCCACCACTGTCACCGCATCATCAGGACTTACGACATGCGGGCCCCTCAGTGTTTCCCCAGATGAAAACCCCGTACTGGTAGTGGACCATCAAGAAGCTTTCCACCACAACCCTCAGATACCCATAATCAGAGCCAGTTGACTCCCCAACGTGGTCAAAGTCAAATGACTCCCTCACGGTGTCGAAGTCAATGACTCCCTCACGTCAAGTCAAATGACTCCCCAACGTGGCGAAGTCAAATGACTCCCCAAGTGGTCGAATCAAATGACTCCCTCACGTGGTCGAAGTCAAATGACTCCCTCACGTGGTCAAACTCAAATGACTCCCCAACGTGGTCGAAGTCAAATACTCCCCACGTCGAAGTCAAATCTCCCTCACGTGGTCGAAGTCAAATGACTCCCCCACGTGGTCGAAGTCAAATGACTCCCCCACGTGGTCGAAGTCAAATGACTCCCCCACGTGGTCGAAGTCAAATGACTCCCCAACGTGGTCGAAGTCAAATGACTCCCCAACGTGGTCGAAGTCAAATGACTCCCTCACGTGGTCGAAGTCAAATGACTCCCCAACGTGGTCGAAGTCAAATGACTCCCCCACGTGGTCGAAGTCAAATGACTCCCCCAACGTGGTCGAAGAAACTCATGACTGACTCCCCCACGTGGTCGAAGTCAAATGACTCCCCCACGTGGTCGAAGTCAAATGACTCCCCAACGTGGTCGAAGTCAAATGACTCCCCCACGTGGTCGAAGTCAAATGACTCCCCCACGTGGTCGAAGTCAAATGACTCCCCCACGTGGTCGAAGTCAAATGACTCCCCAAACGTGGTCAAGAAGGTCAAATGACTCCCCCACAAGTCGTGGTCGAAGTCAATGATCCCCAACGTGGTCGAAGTAAATGACTCCCCAACGTGGTCGAAGTCAAATGACTCCCCAACGTGGTCGAAGTCAAATGACTCCCCAACGTGGTCGAAGTCAAATGACTCCCCCACGTGGTCGAAGTCAAATGACTCCCCAACGTGGTCGAAGTCAAATGACTCCCCAACGTGGTCGAAGTCAACTTCCAACAGACTGTAGACAGGAGGGGTGGACAGATCATCCCTTACTCTCCCTATGGCGTGCTTGAACGTCCACTTACCCCATGTGGCTCGAACATGCATTATGGCAGTTGCTACCTCCAACCCGGGACAGTTTGACCTTTTGATGGGATACCCAGTGCCCCTTGTTGCAGGCACCCAAGCTGCAATGGACAACCGACCACAAGGGATTCAAAAGCCGAAACCGCCGCTCAGAAGATCTAGGCGATTACCTGGTTTGCTGTCAGAGAATTAAGGGGTAACATGAAGCGCCAACTACCCATCTTCAAACAACAACCTATTTGTAAACAATTCAAAAACAAAAGTTTTCCTGTAACCACTTTTTGCAATTCTAGGCAGATTGACAAGGAGGACCGTTCAGGTCACTGAAAGCTTTCTGCTTTACATATTTTATATAACATAATCAAACAGTCATACTGTGGACTTACTTTCCCATTATTATTATTATTATTATTACTAGCAGCTGTATCCGGGGGTATGAAAAAAGAGGGGTTATGACCCCATTAGAAACGGCCTTCGAATTTTGGATTTTGACTAAAACTCCCTGGGGTAAGCGGGAGTGTATGGTGAAAATTGTGGTAGGTGGGAGTGTATGGTAAAAATTTGACAGCCCTAGCTGTCAACTCCAAAAGTTGTAAAAAAATGAGGAGGCATGAAAAATGGGGTTATGACACCCTTACAAACAGCTCACGATATTCGGATTTTAACTAAAACCTCCCTGGGTGGGAGGGGAGTCTATGGTAAAAATTAGGTAGCCCTGGCTTCAGCTTCGAAAGTTGAAAAAATTATTGAATAACACAAGACAGACAGACGGACATAATGCCCATTATAGTATGATGATATAGTACGATTATTGAGGAGATGAACCCTATTCATATGGAACAAGCCCACAGGTGACGGGGCCACTGACTTGAAATCATAGCTTCCAAAGAATATGGTGCTAATTAGGGAGTAAGAGAAGGTAAAGGGACGTACAGAAAGAAGATATCTAACTTATTATGGTACTGCCAAACTCGTATTTAATACTGCAAAAGGAAAGATTAACTGGCAAGAGCCCTTAAATATTGGGGCGGCGCGTTTTCCCAAAAGCACAAAACGACCGATGTCCTTTATCCTATTTCGATATTTGGGTTCCTCTCGTTTCTCTCATCCCTATCAGGCTACAAGACCCAACCATCAATAACTTGCATTTCACGTGAATTGTTCACAACCTCGCTCCATTTCCTGAAATTCGCCGTCGTCGTGCTTGAGGGAGAGAACGCCATGAAATGTTTCTTTAAAAAGCTCACATAAGAGATTTACTATGGTTTCAATTTGAAATTTCACTAAAGAGGTTTATACTATTGTCCATTTTAAAAAGTTCACTAAAGAGGTTTTAACTACTATTTCCATGTAAAAAGTTAACTAAAGACGATTTTACATTTGTTTCCATTTAAAAGTTAATATAAGAAGTTTCTACTATTGTTTCCATTTAAAAAGTTCACATTAGAGGTGTCGTTTATTCTTATTAGCAATTTATAATTGTTTATCATCACGTGACATGTTCCTACTACCTGTTACGTTGATGTTGGGAACCGTTATATGACGGAATAAACTAAACTGTTGAGATTATTTCGTAACCATTTAATTAAAGAGGGTTGTAACATGGCAACAAATCCCGACATAGTTAAACTTCCTTATAAATTCACGCGAGAAGCTATAATATATCAATATATATATCCAACGTCTCTGATACCACCAGTATTAAAACAACAAAATGTGCATCAAAGCAGGGGTGTATACTGATTTAATACACATTGCATAGAGTCTCCTATCATGCTGCATTCGCATTAGTATGCACCCCACCGGACCTTAGCCTAAGTACGCCAGAAATTGGAGAGTGGTTATACCCAGACTCCACAGTTTCTCCACTAATGTCGCCTAAATGGAACGGAGGACCTGCCGGGTTGCTTGCGGTTTGATCTCTTCCCTTTATATTTCGACAGTCCTCTCTCTCTCTTCTCTCTCTCTCTCTCTCTCTCTCTTAGAATTCAGCAATTCCTCTTGAAGGATAAATTCTCTCTCTCTCTCTCTCTCTCTCTCTCTCTCTCTCTCTCTCTCTCTCTCTCTCTCTTCCAGGAAAATTTAAAGAATTAAAAGAGGAAGTTCCTCACCTATATAACTCTACAGAAAAACTGCAGAACAACGAATGGCGCCTAAGGGATGGAAACTAGGTAATGTTTACAAAAAAGGTCCAAGAGAAGAACCAGGAAATTATAGACCAATCAGTCTAACGTCAGTCCTTTGTAAGATTTTTGAGTCCATAATTGCAGATCAAATTGTGGATGACACTGATGGAAACAACCTGTTCTCTTAAACAGTCAACTCGGCTTCAGAAAAAACAGATCTTGCCTATCTAACCTCTTGGAGTTTTTCCATAACATGCTTGGTATTTACGATAGTAGTAGAGCAATAGATATACTTTACTTAGATTTGCAAAAGGCCTTTTACAAAGCTCCACACAAGAAAGTAATGACCAGTTAGAGCTTTAGGAATTGTAGGAGAAACAGCAAACTAGATCGAAGATTGGCTAAATAATAGAAAAGAGAGAGCTGTAATAAATGACGAAGATTCAAAATGGTCAGATGTGACAAGCGGAGTTCCTTAGGGTTTTGTACTTGAACCACTCTTGTTTTTTATTTATATTAATGCTATTAATGTAGGCTTAACTAGCAGGATAGCCAAATTTGCAGATGACACTAAACTAGTTGTAAATGCAGCAAACCTAAATACAGTAGAAAGTTTATGGAATGGCAAATGTTTTTTAACTTGGATAAGTGTACAGTGTTACAAATAGGAACAAACAACCCTCATGCCAACTACATGCTGCTTGGGAATGAAATAATTAGTGAAGAACAAGATGAGGACATTGGAGTCATTATTACCAAGGACTTAAAAATCCACTAAACAGTGCATTAAAGCTGAAAAGTAGGTACAGAAACTAGTGGGATACACAAAGATGCAGTTCAAATACAGCAACAAGGAAACGGTGCTGCAGCTCTACACATCAATAGTTAGACCTCATCTTGAATATGCGGTACAGCTTTGGTCATCAACACTAAAAAAAGGGACATAAACAGACTAAAGGGGCTACAAGCAAGAGCCACACAGTTAATTCCATCCGTCAGGGGAATAGGTTACCAAAGATGACTTGATAGCCTGAACATGTATGACTTAGAAACATAACGATTGCGAGTACAGCTAATAGAAACATTCAAAATACTGAAAGGCAAAACAAGAAATAATGGATGGAAGCTAGAACTGAAGAGATACAAAACATCTCATTGTGGGAACTTCTTTACATACAAGATATGTGACACATGGAAGTTGTAAACAGCGACAGTGTGGAAGAGTTTAAAAGAAAGCTAGACAGAATCATTAGAATCACTGTGAATGAATAGTAAAACCTGCTCCTAGAGATAATTGAACGCATGCTGTATCCTCAGATGGACTAATAAGTCTTTGAGACATCCTAATCCTTGTAACCCCTCCCCGCCACCCCACCTCTCTCTCTCTCTCTCTCTCTCTCTCTCTCTCTCTCTCTCTCTCTCTCTCTCAGAATTCAGCCATTTCTCTTAAATGATTAATTCACTCTCTCTCAGCCTCTCTCTCTCTCTCTCTCAGAATTCAGCAATCTCTCTTAAAGGATTAATTAATTCTCTCTCTCTCTCTCTCTCTCTCTCTCTCTCTCTCTCTCTCTCTCTCCAGAATTCAGCAGCTCATCTCAGGACTAACTAAACTCTCTCTCTCTCTCTCTCTCTCTCTCACACACACACACACACAGACACACACACACAGCATGCATATGGCTGGGAGAAAATAATCACTCTACGTAGTTATCTTTGAATGGGTAATATCAGTACGATTATCTACGTAAAATGTACGTAATAGTTAATAGATTTTCGTATCTACTAAAATAACAATAATAAAAATGATAATAATTTGAGCTGAATATGACTGACTATAATCACATGCACTCACGTACACAAAC
>NC_087218.1:28416876-28419376 GCF_015104395.2 Macrobrachium nipponense | reverse complement strand
TATAATATATTATTTATATACATATAAGAGATATACATATATATAATATTATTTATATATTATAGATATTATATATATAATTTATATATTGGGTAAAATATAATTATATATATAACAGGGCTTGGGCCACAAGTTAAAAGCCTCACCGTTAAAAAAATAAAAAATTAAAAAATTTAATTGTTAAGCGCAAAAATTTTAAAATTTTTTCAGACATGAATAAGTGGCATATTTAAGAATTGACAACTATTGTGAGTTGAACATGAAAAGGGATAAAAAGTAAGTTAGCAATGTATTTAATTGGCCACAGTAGTTAATTTTCTATTGAAGGAGCTACTTTTGGAATGAGAAACAGGTTCGGTGAAAGTAACTGTGAGGCTACTTTTGGCTTCAACCTTTTTGGTTAGATGTAATATAATATTATATATAATTATTATATATTATATATAATATTTATATTATATATTAATATATATATATAATATTCTATATATATTAATTATATATATTATAATAATATATTATAAATTATATTATATAATATATATTATATATAGGTTATATATATATACTATATACATATATATATATATACAGGAAAGGATGAGCGAGAAGGGGGGGAGGGGCCCCTCAAACATTTGTTGAACCTAGCACATTAAGATGATCCTTTCCCTTCATAGACTTTTTGCCTTGGGCGCTGGGCAGTAGTTGTATTCGACGAAATGGCATGGTCGACCCTTTGCATGACAGTTGTAGATTTTGATTTATGATTTCAACATAATTTCACAAAAGAAAAAATTCAAATCTTGATTGCTGAAATTGCGCCATTAACTACATCTTGCAGAACTCTTCTTATTCCTCCTCAAAAATCATTGATGATTACCTCTCGGAAGGGCAAAATTCTATTTACCAAGTTTAAAATTTAACATGATATTTACAACAGGAGTCTCAAGGGTTCCACTTTAATTATTCTTGTCTAACAAATTTATGGCCCTTGTACGGAAATTCCTCCTATTTACGAGGTCTTCAACTTCATCAAATGACCTCTGGTCACCGCATAATAAAAATAGGAAAAACTTAACAGGGAAAATTGTATGACCTTTCATTCATTAATTAATGACCAGGGGTCAAGCAAGGTCAAAGCGTGGTCTTAACTATTGCCTGAAGAACACTTTACCTAATTAGAACGGGGCACCATTAACAAATAGCGGATTTATTTATCAAGGAAAAAGAAAAAGAAACATTTCAAAAATTTTTATATCGGGAGGACAGTGACAGGACAGGACAAAAACCCCAAAGGCGGCTCACAGATACGAACTATGATTACTGAGGCAAACCCGTATATCAAATAAGCTTGACACTTGAAACTACTAGGAATCGATGACTTATGCTATGCACAGCCATCTTCACTTTATTATTATTTTCATTATTATTCAGAAAATGAACCCTATTCATGTAGAATAAGCCCACCATAGAGGTCACTAGCTTAAACTTCAAGCTTCCAAAGGATATGGTGTCTATAAGAAAGAAGCAGCAGAAGGTTAAACAACAGTGGAATTTAAAATTTCCTTCCACTCTCAGCATTATGATTTTACATGGTCAAATCCTTCAACTTGAGATAGGATGATCCTTCTCAACATTTTTTAAAGATAAATTATGATCCTTATATTTTCTTAAAAAAAATACCTATGGTAGAAATCTCACAATTCACTTTGATTGCGATTGTTTACCCAGGTCGCCATCCCAAACTTGATCACCGCCCATCATCATTGGCCAGCAGTAAACGTCGTTATTTTCGATCAGGCGAGACTTAATAATGTCACGTTGTTGTTGCAATACCATCAAGCCCTTTGAAGCCCTTGCCCCCAGAGGGACAATGCAGTTATGCCCGACCTCGGAGAGAAACGAAGTTCCCTCAAAAGCTGTCTCGCCGGGTTAAAGCTAAACTTCCATCAACAACTTGGACCAACTTGGGTCCAACTTAACAGATTCCGTCCGCGAAACCTCACCTAGTCGTTCAGTCTTCAAAACTCATCAGTGCTGATGCGATCTTCTTTCTCGCGAGGTGCTCAGTAATTCCGGAGTAGGATATTTTTCAGTATTCTTCACTCCTGACTCTTCTAGGTGTCCAAAACCGCAATTGAAGGAATGAAATGGGATATAAGATTTAGGTCGAAGGCCAAGCGCTGGGACCTATAAGGTCATTCAGCGCTGCAAGGGAAATTGAGAGTTAAAAGGTGTGAAAGGTGTAACAGGAGGAAAACCTCCCAGTTGCCCTATGAATCAACTGTTAGGGGAGGGTGGAGAGCAAGATGGAAGAAAGGCGCCATACGGATGGATGTATAGTAAAAGGAACGACAGGAGTTGCAGCCAGGGGCCGAAAGGACGCTGCTAAGAGCCTGAAGTAATACCTGCAGTGAACCGCATGAAGTGCACTGACGGCACTAGTCCCTACCATGAAGTGAAGGAATGGAAGGTATTGTGAATTTTGCTTTCCTTGATA
>NC_087218.1:28399376-28411876 GCF_015104395.2 Macrobrachium nipponense | reverse complement strand
AAAAAAAAAAAAAAATCAAAATGATAGCTTCGTCATAGCCTGTAACACTGATGTTCAAGACACGAAATAATGTAGTTGGTAACAGATAATATCGAGGGTGTTTGCAAATGGGAATGGAATATGAAAGTTTGGGAAAGCGCTGGGATCTATGAGATCATTCAGAGCTGGAAGTCGAAACCGAGGGCGCAAAGGGAAGGTGGAAAGATGAAAGAAGAAGAATATGAACAGAGGTACAGTAACAGGAATGAAAGGGGTTGCAGCTACGGTTCGATGAAACGCTGCGAAAAAAACTTAAGTAACGCCTACAGTGCACCGGATGAGGTGTAGTGTTGACGGCACTACCCACTACGGAGGTTTGCAAAAGGGGGAAAATGAAGAAGCTCTTGACTGTAAAACAGCTATGATAAATTAATGAGATAGTTTCCTATCACGACATGATAACAGATTTCTTCCTTTTTCCCTGCAAGAAGGGAATATATATCAGCTTCCCTTGCTTAGAGCAAAGCTTCACATTTCGACATGATGGAGTTATATACATTATCATAATATTGCCTTTAAAATGTATATCACTCCCAGTAATGCTACGCTTAGCATTCTAGTTATCCAGTATTCAGAATAACAGTGATCATTATTGAAGTATCGTATATAATGCACGTTGAGATTTCACAACAATATTTAAAATATCGTATATGAGAAAGACATCTTTGTTCAGAACCAGATGTTTTGAGCTATCAGCAATGTGGGTCAGTCTATTAGCTCGTGTTGACACCTGGGAGCCTCATCCCCGTCAGGATTTTGTCTCAGTTGCTTTGTTGTGAGTTACTAGTCATCAGTGAGTGACCAAGAGCCTGGCTCTCTCTTCGTTTTGTTTTCAGAACGGTCAGTTATAAGTAGCCATCTGCAGGCGCTGTACAGAACGTGTTAAGGCGATTTTCCCTTCAAGTCTCGTAGGAGTTATTGCACAAAACCACATGACTTACGTCATATAGTTTCTGGAACGCATCTCGATCAATTGTGTCATGTGTCGTAAGTTGCAGAGTAGCTCGGTCCCAAAATATTTCGCTGTGTAATGACATCATCTAGGTGTTTTGCTTTTAACTGGAATCCTAAAACATTGTTCGTTCTTATTCTGGAGACCGTTGGCGCTGGTTCTCCATTTTGAAATTGTGAAATCAAACATTTACCTTTGTAGCAGTGAGTGTAAAGGTGGTAACAGCACCTTGGTAGGTCCAGTGGAATTGTGTATACCTTTGTGCTGCAACTTGTGTAAAAGTATTGTCATATTTTTACTGTTTAAGTCATGACTTAAAAATACTTCGTGAATTCATTTCATTTTTTTTTTCACTTTTCAATTTTCTGTGTTTCATGTAGTACATAGATTCTGTGAATTTAGTACTACTGAATGTTCTGTGTGTTTCCGAATTGTTTAACATTGCATACTTTCTTTAATTTCATATTTAATAATTGTGGTAATTTTCATTTAGATTTTGTTTTCAAATCTTAAGTACTTCTTAATAGTTTACATGTCACTTAATTTTGTTCAATAAATTAATTCAAGAATTAATTAAGGTTTATGAATTTTGATTTCAAGTAAAATTGTGAATTTTGATTCACAGCAATAATAAATTTTGAATTTAAAAATACATTTTTGTATTTAAAGTTTTGATAAGTTATATTTATCGACCACCAGCGATAGGAATAAATTTGTGTAGATTCCCAAACGATACATTGTGCTGTTCCTTCAATTTTCTTGAAGAGATTTAAGACATGGGAGACAGTTAAAGTTGTTTGTTGGAGTGATGCCCGTTAATTAACTTACGCCTATATGGATACCTCGCCGCCCCCTTTTTTTTATAAGTTTAGCCTGATTTCTCAAAATTGATCAAGCTTTTTAAGGGATCACTGTTGCCTTTAGAGTACTCAGTCGAATTTTATTTGTTATGAAGCTTCAAGTATCTGGTTGCTGTGAGGTAACTTTAAATTCTATGATTGGCAAGAGTAATGACCAGTTCTTTGGAACGCATTGGGAATTACCCTTTTTTTCAAAATAATGGGAATATTAGCTTTCACTAAAAAAAAATGGAGATATTTAGATTTAGTCTTTCAAAAATTTTGCAAATTAAATAAGTTATATACTTGCTCATTATACTAATATGTATTAAATATATATATATAATATATTAATTAATATCATATATAATACTATGTATATAATATAATAATATATAACTATATATATATATATATATACACATATATATAATAGACATACATACAGGCGAGCTATCATGTCTGTCAGCAAGGTGATGGCTGGCATGTCTCCTCGCCGCCTCCAACTCCACTTAACATCCTAATTGCAGCGTAACATCATATTCTGATCAATGGACTGCTCGTCCGGGAGAGGACCCTAATGTTATTGTTGCATGTATTGCATCCTTTGATCCTCCCGTCCCCCGTCCCCCGTCCCTCACCCCCCCACCGACCCCCCCCAAGCAAACAATGCAGTTATACCCAGCCTAAGAGACAAAGCTGTCTCCCACAGTTAGGGCAAACTTGGTCGACAACTTCGACCGACTTACTTGAGTTGAACTTGGAACTCCTCTCGACGGTGTTTGTGGGTTGAAGACTGAGCTCTAATCCTTCCCGAGATGCCGCATCACATTTATGATGATTATGCCTTGTTGTCAGATCATTAGACGATTGTTATTCTTTGTCAAAATATTTAAAAGCCAGTTCTTTGAAGGAACATTATGCTCTGTTATTAGATCATTAAACGATTGCTCTTTTTTTTTAATATTTACAATCCATTTCCTAGAAGAAACGGGTCATTGCAATGTTGAACAATGTCCTAGAGACCAAATATACACAAATATTATCAGCGTGCACCCATTTCCGCCTTAGTAGGACATAGGGTAACCGGGCAATTGGCTGTAGGTGAACTTATGAGCAGCCCCTGCGCACAATGAAATCCATAATGAAGTGGAGCACCACAGTGTTGAGTCGCCCACAACACCAATATATTCTACAGATCATTCTACAGTTAAGGGAAATGAAAGAGCTTATGGATTCTACTAGACTTCAAAGAAGAAATATGACAATAATACTCAGGTCGGGAAAACATACCATTGAATATGGTCATACTGAATGGAACAAACAACAGAAGACAAATCCTGTTGAAAAAGGCCAAAACATAATTCCAATAAAAGCCAGCAAAGTGACCAAGAACATACAAGAAAGCTCCTTGACCTATTTTTACACCCGTATCTCTCTCTCTCTCTCTCTCTCTCTCTCTCTCTCTCTCTCTCTCTCTAGAATTTTTACAATAGAAGGGCAACTTTGTAAATCATAATGATGTCTATTTGCACATGTAAGTAAAATTATACATAATATTATACTATGTATTGCAGGGCTACGTTTTATTTTGTATGTTTAAGGTGTTCAATCAGGTTTGTTGTATATAGGAAACTGTAAGTAGTATCAAATGTAAACCTCCATACAATGAAAATACATTGATCCTTTGTAAGATACAGAATAGCCAATGTAAATATTGGAAATAAAGATTATTATTATTATTATTATTATTATTATTATTCTCTCTCTCTCTCTCTCTCTCTCTCTCTCTCTCTCTCTCTCTCTCTCTCCTTGAGAGGGCCCCCTTAAAATACGGAGGAATAACCCCCCCCCCCACCTCCCGGCTATCTTCTACACTTCATACCTTTCAATTTCCTCCCTAGATGGGGGAAATACAACCCCTCCTTTGCTCTATTAACGAGGGAGAGCGTCAGCGCCGAAATTGCATCAGCAAACATTCATTGCCCGGCAAAGTGGATTACTGTCCAGCATCCGATTACGAAGACCATCGACGAGTCTCCCCGTTTATGCAATACACATTCCCAGTTAATAGGATATATATATTCCCGCATTACCCGATTTATACCTACGTGAACATCTTGGTCCTCAGATCGAAAAATGCAATTTCTCCCGAGATTCTAACCACCATTAAACAGTAAGAAAAATACCTAAATGTACCATCAAATTACAATGATTCAGACTTACCTAATGAAGACAGTACCCAGGCATTGAAGACAACTCGGTATTACTACAAATACTTTCATATAATCATGAGGCGCAAGCGATGTCCTCACCCACAGAAAAGGGTATAATAGTAAAGTAAGAGCCCAAGTTCCAAAACTGAAATAAAATAGCCATTAGCTCCTGATGAGAATGAATGACTTAAACACCATCGTGACTGTTAAATATTAGGCAGTATTTGGATACCGTTCCGAAACTCTTAAGACTGTGTTATGATAAGCAACGAAATGCGAATACGGGAGAAAATCAGGAATTAAAAATGTTCTTAATCTTTTGCATATCAACTTATAACTTCGTATAACATGAAGGGGTGTATCAGCCAAAACTCTCGCTCCTCATAACTATTACAATGGAACATGGCAATTTTCACGTCCCTAAATAGATTTAGCAATTTTTGGCAAATTTCAATAAAATTTAAATAAAAACATTGTTACTCAACAGCAAAATACTCCAAATTAAATACGTGAAATTCCCTGGGGAGTTTTGCTTCGAAAGTTCCACAAACTCTTAGGTCAGTTTTCCGTCCAAGAGATGACACGAAAATCAATTGTATGTCAATGAAATGGCAACACGAAAAAGTACTTAAAGCAAAAGAAAACAAAATGTGGGTTTATTGGAAAAATAAAAGAAAAAACAATAATTTTCTCTCACGTACGACATAAAGACACACGCACGCCGCATATAATATATATATATATATATATATATATATATATATATATATATATATATATATATATATATATATATATATATATATTATATATATATATATATTCTTTGCTATCGGTATTTTCTTAATAGTTTTTTGCCATCTGTATTTTCTTATTTTTCCATATTCAAAGTGGTTACTTTGATTATAAATTGAACAAGTTCTTTTGGACGTCAAATGGGGAGGGGGATGAACAGGGGATGGGGAGGGGTGCAAGATGGAGGGAAAGGGAGATGGAGGATAGAAGGGAAGAAGAGAAGGGTAGGGCATGGGGAGGGGTGGGAGAGGGGAAGGGCAAGGGAGCGGGGAGGAGAAAGGAAATGGGAAAGGATATGAGCAGGGAAAGGGGAATTAGAAGGGGAGGGTAAAGGGGAAAAGGCAGGGAAGGGGAGAGGAGCGATGGGGAGGGGAATGCTGAGGGGTAGGAGAGGAGTAGATGATGGGGGAAGAGAGGGGAGGGGAAAACGCAGAGGAAGGGGAGGGGCAGGCGATGGGGAAGGGAAGTGAGAGGGGAGGCGGGGAGGGATGGACGGCAGGAGGGATATATTGGCGGAATGTTTTTATTTAGAAAAAGTGAGCAGTTGTTTCGGCGTCGCCAATTCGTGTACAGTAATTAATCCCGGAGTTTTTCGACGCCAAATGAATTCCACTTCTCAGAAACGCAGCCCACATCCCAATCCCATACCAATCTTAACGGAATTCTTCAAACGCTGAAGATTGATACGCAGTTTAACCCTGACTTTTCATTAATTAAAACAGCAGCCTAGTTGTCATGTAAAATAACAACACCGGGATTAATCAGTCTGCTTTGCCAGGTTAGGTGTAATATTCAGATTTTAACATTCTCTCATAATTAACATTTGTTGAGTGTGTTATTCAAGTTTTAACATTTTCACAGAGTTATTTTTGAAGTTATATTAGAAGTGAAAACCCATTAAAGAATCATCATTAATGATCTGTTTTCGCTATTGTAGCCTTTCTTAAGTTTACAAATGCAAAGTTTCCTGGTATCATGTAAATTTTAATGCTATTATTGTCATTATTAAAATTATTCAGAAGATGAACCCTGATTCATAAGGAAAAGGCCTACCAGGGCCACTAATTTCAAATTTTTACCAAGTTTCCAAAGAATATGGAGTTTATTTGAAAGAAACTACAGAAGATAATAGGAAATACTGAAGGAAGAGATGAGTTAAGAGAAAAGTACAAAGTAAATTAATAATTATATATATATACATATATATATATATGTATGTATATATATATATATATATATATATGAGTATATATATGATATATATGTATGTATGTATATATATATATATATATATATATATATATATATATATATATATATATATAAATGTATAAACAGATAGATATTGATATTCTACATAACGGTTACTCAACTCTACAAAAAAAAAAAGTGTGTTCATTCTTGACCCAACACAAAATACATAATTTTTTCGAAACACCCATTTCTATGAAATGGACATTATACACATTCTCAAATAACGCGCACCGGGCTTCCGCGTACACTCCCCCTCCCCCACAAAAAAAAAAAAAAAAAAAAAAAAAAAAAAAAAAAAAAAACACCAGCTCAGAACAAAAGAGTTAATAACGTAGGGAAGAATTGGACGACGCATAATACGGAAGAAGCAATATTAAGCGGGCCCACTTAAAAGCCTTTCGGGGGAACTAGAGATCCCCCATATCTAATTAGACCGGCCCTCTCGCTCAGTCTGAAGTTTGTTCCTTTCAGCCGCTCTACGGAAATTACTTTTACGGAAGCCGGCTGAAATGAGATGTAAGCAAGGTAGGTCTGTTCCTGCGGCCTCTGGAATAGATCCAGAATCCTTAGCTGGCGTTAAGGACCGCTCAAATCGAGCAAAAATGGAGGGCGGCCTGGTGTCCTAGATCTGTTTTCAATATGGCAGGTAATCTTTTGGTCAAGTATCCTCGGTTACTGCACTGTATTTAACATGATTTATATTTAGGTAACGCACTTTCGACGACGTTTCTAAATCATTTTTCTTAATGTGTTAAATTTGGTTCCTAATTTTCGAGCGAGGACGTTCCTAAATAATTCATAATTTTTCGTACTGTTTTTGATTTGGTTGTTAAATTAGGTTCGACGACTTTCTAAATAATATTTCGCAGTGTTAAATTTGGTTGTTAATTTTCGTTCGAGGACGTTCCCAAATACTGTTAGTAATTTTTCGTATTGTGTTAAATTTGGTTGTTAAATTAGGTTCGAGACGTTTCTAAAAATTTCACTAATTTTTCATACTGTGTTGAATCTGGTTATTAATTTTGGCTCGAGTATGATTCTAAATAATGTTACTAATTTTTCGTACAGCGTTCAATTTAGTTTTAGTTCGAGTACGTTTCTTATTGTCACTAACCCTTAATTCGAGCATAATGTTGAATGTTTAGTTCAATCACTTTATTACTTTTGGCTATCATTTGGCTAAATCTGGTTATTTATGTTGGTTCGAGTACGGTGTTAAGTTTAGTTATGTATTTTGTTTCGAGTACGTGTCTAATTATTGTTATCAACCTTTAGTTCAAGCATTGTCTTGAATCTAATTATGGATCTTTGGTTCAATTATTGTACTAAACAACTTTAATATTTGGTTCCAGCGCTAATATAAACTTGATTACAACCTTTGGTTCGGTCACTTTATTAAATTTGGTTGGTGTTACTTGGTTCGAGCGTACAGATTCACTTGGGGAATAATTGAGAAGATAAACACAACCTAAATACATGTTTGTACATAATGTCTTCCTTTGTCCACGGAACAACACATTGCAAATTAACAGGAATTGTTCATTATTTGTTTTAAGATGTCTTACAGACAGGCAGGCAGATGAAATTACTCAATATTTTTTATAGATAGTCTTGTCGACAGGCAGACAATTAAAATGTTTATTATTCTTTTAATAAGACTTGCCATCACACAGAGAGACAGATAAACAGTTGAACTGCCTTGCAGACAGACAGACAGAAGATGGCCAATTAAAATTGTCCGTTATACCTTTTAAGACGTCAAGCATTCAGACAGACACACGTACACATTTTAAATTCTTCATTATTTCCTTAAGATATCTTGCCAACAAACAAAACAAACAAACAGACAGACATCAAGGAGATCGGCAAGTATAAACATAACTGTTTCGAAATCCGCTGGTGGAGGTAATAATATCAAATATATTTCAGCGCTTACTAACATAATCATATTGCAAAGTCTCTAGGGATGAAATAATGATATCACTTAATAGGGGTAATTAAGATAACGCATTGCATTTTTCGGACTGAGTGTAAAAACCTATCGTTCGCACAGAAAGGAAAATATATCGGAGAAAACATTCAGAAAATAATGCTTGCGGCAACAATGTAATGATGTAACCCCGGGCACAAGCAGTGGAAGGAAGCATACAAATATTTATCTTTTTAAATTATGTTAGCTGTAATACTGTGTGTTTACACACACACACATATAAATATATATTATATATATATATATATAGATAATATATATATATATATATATATATATATATATAAAATATATATATATATATAATATATATATATATATATATATATATATATATATCTTACAAGTGTGTGATGTGTTAGTGAATATTGTGTCTTGCTTGGAGACAGATTGAGCCGTAGAGGCAGCCTTCTTGAATGAAGGAATCTGATGCGTAAGCATTTTAATCTGGAGGCTGTTCGTACTGTTGTCAAGGCAGTTTGGGGTGTGTCGAGTATGTACATTCGTTTGTACGGATGTCACAGGTCTAACCGAGAGGCACATTCATTTTGTGAAAGGAAGAGGTCGGTTTGGTAAAAGCCAGGTGTCGGGAGAAAAACCCCACCTTCAAAGGTATGGCACATATTTTATATGATTTAGAAACAGTTGCCTTTGAAAAGAGAGAGAAGTGTGAAATGTATCTTTTTACTTAATATTGCCTTTGAAAAGAGAGAAGTGTGAAGTGTATCTCTTTACTCAATATTATGTTTATGTACCTTTATTACAGATGGGCTCTATTCCATGATATTAGTAACGGGATTCTCTATCCTGACTAATACAATGAAGCGATTGACATTTTGAGTCTGGGAGTGAATACTTAGCAAGGAGAATGAATGATAACTCAATAGTTTTCATTGTAGGACAGGCTTGGGTTTTTATCACTATGACTTATTAATCATTTGTTTTATTTTATGTTCATCTGCTCTGGGTAATAAATAGTATATTTTTGTACTTATGTGAGCTTAATAGCCTAATGACATGTTTGCAGATAGAGGGCGCCATTGACAACGGGTAAGGGTTTCCAATTTGTGTAGTTTTGATAAAAGGTTGTAAGATGTATATATATATATATATATATATATATATATATATATATATATATATATATATATATATATATAATATACATATATATATACTAATATATCTATATATTTATATATATATATATATGGTATATATGTATAAATGATGTATATGTTATATATATTATATATATATATTATATATATATATATATATATACGTATGTCATTCTTTGAGAGAGAATAACCGATACGACTCATTCGGTCAGGAAACCTTAACACAAATATCTTTTATTTGAATACACTCTTTCCCAGGCTGCACAGAGCGTCGAAGTATATGAATGAATCTTGAAAACAGATTAAATCTGCAATAGGGTTTATCACTTGTGGGATAAAGGTAAAAGCATTAGCGTTTTCGGTCACACATCCCAAAGGATATTCACACGAAAACACTTCAATTACACATTCGGTAAAGTGGATAGTGTTTTGAAGCCAAATGTAACAGGTTCAAGTGTTGCTTTTGTTCTTTGCCTCACCATGACAGCTGAACAGGAGCACCAAAATGCAAGAAACATGCCTCGCTGTCGAAGTTCTCGGTTGCATAATTCCTTTACGCCTCCCACCGTTGGACTGAGGAACAGCCTCCCTAGGGATGTCATTCAATTATTAATTCTTCTGCTGGAACTGGAAATTTGCAGTTGCTTTATGAATTTGATTAAAAAACGAAAGGTACTGGTATGAACTTGAATTCATAATGCAATATAAGTCAAACTGTTTCCTAATGTTTCCTAATGCAAAATCTTTCTGAAAAATCTAAACAAAAAATATCAAAGATTTGGAAAAAACAAATAAAGAATAATTACAATAATAATCTTTTCTGCTTTCTTCCTTGTTCATAAGTCGTGCTGGTGTTTCTCACTGCAAAAAATTTAGGAACGTACATTAAGTAAATAATGATAAAGCAATAAAAATAATTGTCAAAAGGTTTGGAAATATACACGAGAGGGTGTTATTTCAAAGCTTGCATATTTCAGTGAAGAAATAGGCAAAACACATTTTAGTTTCAACGTCATTTCAATTCACTCCAATTTCCCGGCGACATTTGAATAATCATCCATCGTCTGAGCAAAATTGAAAGAAAATGTACAAAATACTTGGATGAATTTTCATCACACGCATATTTAATTTTCATTTGGTTCAGATGCATATGTGACGTTCTACCAGATTCCCTTCATCTATTTCAAACGTCGCCTTGCCGTTCAAAGTTTAATACTCATAGAAGTGTTTGCACGATCTGTTTTAAATTAAAGTTATAACGAATTCCTTATATAAGAACACTTGACAACTATACGGAAGCGTGCTAAACGTTTCCATATGCAATACGCATTTGAGTCCCTTGTATTATGTTTCTTATTTCCTTTGGAACAAATGTTTTTAATAATACTCCTCCCTCCCTCCCTACCTGTCCAAAGCTTTTTAAATGTTTCAAGCCGTTCCGAATGCAAGACATAAAAGGAACATCTAATTTTATTTGAAAGGAGTCATAACATGAGAGGAAAGCAGAGATTAATATCCAACTCTTGGAATAGTAATACTAGAATACAAGTGATGATTGTAAGCGAGGATTTTAGACGAATCTATGAAAAACCGCCTAAAATCTGAAGCTAAGAACTCTTGAATAGTGGGAGCAAAATAATTAGAGTATTTTAGAAGGGTGATTCCCCAAACTTGTCAGTAAATAAGAAATGACGACAGAATAGCTTGACTTCAACAATTACATTTATTTCTGGAATAATTGTGCCTGTTCAAGTTAATGACATCGAGGCCGAGACTTTCGGCCTTCCAACAAATGTGTTTCTGGAGAGAGAGAGAGAGAGAGAGAGAGAGAGAGAGAGAGAGAGAGAGAGAGAGAGAGAGAGAGACTGGGGAGGGTGTAATGTAAAGTCAATAGTATTTAGGTTCCATCAGAGGCTCATGTAGGCCTACAGAGACATTTTTATAAGCTTCTATTAGTGGTTGGGAATAATGACCAATATTTTCAGCGCCCATCATCACAGCCATTGCACCGTTAGTTTTCAACTCATCCTAAACTGAGGCAAAGTCAAGGGAATCCCAGTTTTCATGATTATTACTCATAAATCAAATAATTAACGTAAGAATACCTAACTATATTGCCTGATACTGCCCACCACTTTGTAGTCCATCATTCAAATATATGAAATTCTTGGTAAAAGATTCTAGAGAGTAAAGCCTTACAGAGACATATTTTTCCTGATTCAACACTTAAATACCCCTACCGCCAGCCCCCCCACACACAAACTTTCTTAGCAAGATTTTAAAATTTCCATACGACTGCAGTAACGCACAGTGGGCCTAACTTGCAAGGATTCCCCTTAGGGGATGAAATCAAAGTTGAAATCCGACGTTTCCCTTAAGTTCTGGAGACCATAATCGGATTTGTCAACTTATAGGGCTCTCAAGATTTAAAGCTGCTGGCCTGTGAGATGTTATAGGCTTCTTCGAGGTAACGCTCTGTCACGCCAGAATAGAATTTTACGCTTGTCTAGCCTGTACACCTACCGAATGCATCCAAGTTTGCACACAGAACTGACGGTTTAAAATGCGAATCTATAGGCTGTCTACCTCTGTCAGCATCACCTAAGCGTAGGTAACATCACCTAAGCCAAGAAAAAGAAGTGTAAAAACAGGGCAATGATAAGGAGGAATGTTTTAAAACATATTTTTCTCAGTTTAACTCGTAAATCTATCATTAATACCACAGCAAGCTTAAAACGTTTAGTAAACAAAATGCTGCAGTCCGCGGTAAAACTTTTTTCTCAGTTCAACTTATAAATCTATCACGTACGAGTGAGTACACCGAAGAGAGCTTGATAAATTTAGTAATGCAATACTACCTAAACAGTCCTCGATAAAATATGTGACTTCATAAGTCGTCAACCATATTCAGAATTATTCAAAAAGAGTAAAAGGAAATTAAAAATAATAAAATGTTCATATGAAGAATAAGCTAGGACAGGAGATCATGGAGTAATGCTAATTAATTAAGGGTAATGGTCGTTTATTGCAATAAACCGTATCTTATTGAAAATGTCTATTGTTTACAAATTAAAGGAACAAGAGGTTTAACAACTGAAAGGCACTACAGGCAAGTCTCTTGTAAGGTGGTAACATCGATAAAAAACAATATTTTTCTCAACTTCAATTCCTTCACAGTTATTCAAAACATCGTACATAGAAATCATATAGAAAAATGGCTGTTTCAGTTTAAATTCTTTCAGATCCTAGTGGTCTATTCTGTCTAGTCTTTCTTTGATTATTAATAATAACGAC
>NC_087218.1:28389376-28394376 GCF_015104395.2 Macrobrachium nipponense | reverse complement strand
GTGGTAAGAACAGCAATGCTGTATGGTACGGAAACAGCAAGCATGAGAAAAATAGAGCAGAAGAATATGGATGTGGCAGAAATGAGAATGCTTAGGTGGATGGCTGGGGTGACAAGAGAGGATAGGATCAGAAATTATTACATAAGGGGGTCGACTAAGGTGGTGGAAGTAGCAAAGAAAGTGCAGGAGGGGAGGCTGAGATGGTATGGACACCTGTTGAGGAGAGATGAGGACCACGCTGGGAGACATACTATGGGGATGGAGGTTCAAGGAAGAAGAGGGAGACCAAGAAAGAGATGGAAGGACTGTGTGAGAGGAGACTTACATGAAAAGGGAATTGATGAGGCAGAAGCGCAGGATAGAAATAGATGGAAACGGCTCATCCGAAACGGCGACCCCATATAAAAATGGGAACCAGCTAGGAAGAAGAAGACATTACTGGTGCGTCCGAGAAATTACCTGGAGTTTTCCTTAAACCCAGTTTTTTCTGATATTCTCGTCATACTGCACTTGATGAAAGGCGATTAGTATAATACTTCAAAGGTCATCACTCTTCTAACGTCTTAATAATTATGCTCATCTCCAAAAACCCTCACTATATATTGTATCTTCTTCAAACGTGTGAACTTTGTAGATATAGGCGGCGCGTACGACTATTGAAAGTTAAACTGTTACCCTCAGAAACATCAAATATTACGACTTTCATAAAGATTTGCTGGCATATCATTATGAATCTAATTTTTCAAGAATGGTAATTGAATGACTAATTTTTGTAGATTGTAAACTAGTGAGCTTAATATATATATATATATATATATATATATATATATATATATATATATATATTGGAGATAAAACATATAGATACGGATGGGATTTGGAGTTAAAAATATTAAAACATGAGAACAGTGATGACCTTTGAAGTATTGTAGTAATATCCTTTCGTCAAGTAAAGTATGAAAACATTATCAGAGAAAAACTGCAGGTAATTTCCTGAGACGCAACAGTAGTGGCTCGGTTGTTTCATGTGCTTACAACGAAGTTGCTAAATAGTGCCAGATATCACTATCATAAGCTGTTGTCCGAAATGTTTTGAAGGATGTTGCAATACATTTTTATATTCAGTTAATTCCATAAGAGGTATCAAAATCAACTTACTTAAATATTACACGCTAGCAGTGAAGCAGACTACCATGTTCATCAGTGGAGGATGTCTCTTCCTCTCCTCATCACAAAAGATGACTTTCTTCCAGGAATCATCGCCCACTGGATTATATTGTAATGCAAACCAATGACTCTTTGCTTTGTTTCTCCGTTATAAAGGGCTTCTTGGCAGGACTATGGTGATAAATTATCTTGGCGTCATGTAGACAGGAACAGGCCTACCGACCGTGTCAACAGATATCATCTGTATAAAGATTGTTATTTTATGCAAATAATACATGAGTGAGTGGAGTTTGGGTTATCTAATGTATCAGGTTATCACTGAATTGTTTAAAGATCTTTCTGTTCAAAGAAATAGACGTTATTTCAAGCTAGTATATAAAGTATAAAAAAATATTCTATGTCATTCATAACTTCCTTACATTAATATAAATACGAAATTTCGGTTGACCGAAAATGGTGAAATGCATTTGAAGTGTGCGATTCGCCTGGAACAACGAGTTTTGAGGAGACTGATGAAGATGCATGATAATTTATAAATCTTACACATGCCAATTTTCTTTAATATAAAAAACGTCAAAATGAGAGAATATTCTTAAAAATATGAAGGAGAATTCAGATATACCAAAGAAGGAAATTGCAAACGTTTTTATATTTTCTTTTATAAACGAATGGTTTAAAGCGAGTCATATAGGCCTAAAATGATCGAAATGGCAACGACGTCAGTGTGAACGGAGTGATCGGTGGTTTTGGAAGTTACAATAAATATGAGAAGATGTGAATAGCATTCATGAAAAAACTGGCTAGAAACCGCACTATTACTAAATATATGGGATAAACATAATTTGCTGTTTTTTTTATTTAGTTCGAAACAACATAGTGATATATCTGTAGATGATGTTGTTCCTTGATTGATTACATTCTAAAGCATTTATTGAAATATTATTAGCGGCTATTTTTCTATTAAATGAAACTTTTTAATGTTACGTTTCAACCTCTTGCTCACTATCAATACTATCAACCACCCATTATGGATATTAAATAATATATGAAATACAATTTTGTTATTCTGTTTTACCTCATTATGGAGAGTATAAACATTTTTCTCTCGAGGAGAGACTAATTCAGTCCTCAACCATACGGTTTCAGAATTAGGCCATTCAACACTGAAATGATCAATTATATATTTGGCATAACGGCTGTAAAAGAACACATTTTTAGTTATGAAAATCAAATACCACATGAGTACTTATAAACAAAATCATATTACATATTATAAGATTCTCCACCTTTCATGGGCAAGGGCCAATTGGCCTGGCCAAACATTTATTTTACATTTTTTTGTATATATTTTTATTATTATAAGTAACCAAAATTTAAAAAATAGTTTTGTTTTTACGCTGTATACGCAAAACATAAAGGTTTACAATTTTGAGAGCTAAAATAAAACCCTCCTCAGACCGAAAAAAAGTGTTAGGCCGAGTTACAAGAAAAAAATTATTAAAGAAACGCAAGAAAGACCGATGATAATTTTAATTTCCGTTAAACAATGTTATGTGGCTCGCCTGCCATCATATACAGGGTGTTTCGAAATTAGAGACCCCCCCCCCCCCCCCCCCCCCCCCCCCGCCCCCCCCCCCCACCCCTACCGCCACCTCTAAAGCATAAACTAAAACTGACATGGACAAAAACAAAAGTAATTCAGAACAGGTATTTATTCAAGTTTCTCTCTGAGAATTTAATATTTTGTATGGCCTCCATCTGCCTGTACCACAGCCTGCATTCTTGAGGGGTATGATTTAAGCAAATCACAAAAAAGCTGAGACTCAAACTCCATTTCCTTGAGCACTTCGGTCACTTCTCTTCGCAGGTCGTCGAGGCTTGGTATACCATCATAGTTCACTGTGCACGCTTCAACACGATCCTTTAAGATACTACCAATGTTTTCACACACATTAAGGTCAGGGAAGCTACTTGGAAATTCACTTGATGAGAAGAAATCGATACCACTGTTTCGAAGCAGCTCCTGTGTCTGAAGAGACTTGAAACATGGTGCCTTATAATGCAAAAACGTGAATTTTTCAACCGATAACACATTTTCAGGATCTTTTAGGAAATGAAATACTCCACCAATAAGCACAGTTTCTCTGGAGTATTCGCCATTCCATGACTGTCCTTTTTCTTTGATGACCCATATTAACCATTCGGGCTGTGAAACTGAGAAAAACTCCCAAACATTCAGGAATTTCACAACTTGGCAATAGTGCACCTGATCACTGATATCATCCAACTTTGCAGCCCAAATTATGTCATTTTTATGAATTGGCTTCCTGACTGTGTAAATGAAGAAATCATCTGATGCAGCAACATGGAGAAAGTCAGCTTCATCCCAATCTTTAAGAAATGAACCACAAAACCATGCGCAGTCTTCTCTCTGTTCTGTTGTTGAGTGATGCTGGGCTTACTGATAACATGAAATGGCTTGATGCCAGATTTATTTCAACTCACAATATACAGTACTATAAGTTCTCTTCTTTCCCCTTTTTGCTTCTAGTTCAAGCGCCAATTTATATAAAGACCTTCTTGGTCTACCCACTGCCTCAGCTACGACATCTTTTGACTCCTGAGAAAGGACTTCAGGCCTTCCAAGGTTCTCACTCTTTTCACGATGACAGGCATATGGATTTTTGTTCTAGTTTCTTTTAACAAAGGATTCATCTCTTTTAATGTATTTAGCTATCCGGGAACATGAAATGAAGAATGCACCAGCATCCCTGGCCTCTTTGAAGGTTTTAGCTAGGATTCGGTCAATCCATCTGATTTCCTCCGAGTCATTAGCCATGGCTCTATCTAACTCCGTCACTCAGTCTCAAAATACAAGAAATGTAAAATGAAAAATAGCTTAAAAGAAACTTAAGATAATGTACTTGGAGATAGGTTATAGCAGAAAACTTCATAACTTTCCATTTGTTCTGTGGAGGGGGCGCCTCTAATTTCGAAACACCCGGCACATTAGCGAGTGACTCGATTTTTTGTTTTAGAGTTTCAGAGTTAGCCAGTCGTGTGCAGGAAAAGGATCTCACTCTAGGGCAACCTGTAACCAATTAACAGAGACATTAAGGCAACTGATGCAATACTTTGTAACGTAACTGTACAATTACTTCTTTCTTTATTCTTATTCACTATTATTTCATCTTATTTAACATGCTTTTGTTTCTTTTATTTGAATTCCAAATATAGTATCTTCTTTGACTCTTTTGCCCAATCATCTAACGCACAATTTTTCAAAATGTTTCCGTAATATGATTTTTTCACTCACCATTCTTTTTTATATTGTTAACTGGATGATTAATAACCAAAATTGAATTATAGAAATACATTTTATTGTATATATCAAAAGAATAAATCATTGTTATGTAAACAAAAAGTTGCTGGAACATGTTGCAATTCATTTTTTGAGTGAGTTTACATATGCATATATATTTATACATACATACGTATATTACATATATGCACATTATGTATATATACATATATATATTATATAATGTTAAAGTTAATTATCATTGCTACTATAATTTACATCACCTCTTGAGTTTATGCCCAGTTTGATAAGCGCTCTCAAAATTTCCTCTTATTAATTAATAAACGAAGAGTTTACACAGGGTAAAAACTGCCTCCCTAAACTGCCTGGCAAAAAATAAAAAACCTTCGCACACAGAGGCAATGATGAGGGTGCTATGTTCACATTAACATAATTAAGTTAATAATACTCATTCCAGTCTTGAATAATTTGTGGAAGCATGCTTGATGACAGCCGTGCTTGCCTTTGCGTT
>NC_087218.1:28371876-28384376 GCF_015104395.2 Macrobrachium nipponense | reverse complement strand
GGGACCCGTCTCACCTAGGTGGGACGGGAGGGTTCCTTCCGCTGGTCCTCCTGCTCCTTCGGGAGCGGGGCCCGTCTCTTCTTCCGCAAGGAAGAAGACTACGGGGACCAGAGGGGTACCGGCTAACACCGGTACTTCCTCGCCTGGTGTCAGTGGTTCTGCCACTGCATCAGGGTCCGTCTCGGCCTCTCGTTCGCGGGAGGTACCGAGTGTACGGTCGACTACAGCGACCGTGCAGCCAGGAACCAGACCTCTGAGTCCGCTCAGCGTCAGGTTCACGGCCACGGGGCGGAAGACTGGGTGACAGCCGCTCACGCGACTCTCACCAGACCAGCTATCACTCTCGCGGCGAACAGCTGGCTACCCGGGGAGGGACGTGACGGTCCACGACCGGCCACGGGTGCTGAGGCTGGGAAGAGGTCCTCCCGTGCGCCGGTGCCAGCCACGGCTGGAACCAGCGACGTGATGTGCCGTGAGGACAAGCACCGGTCTCACTGTAACAGTGGAGCCTGCAGGTCGCCTGACCGTCGCTCTCACAGAGAGCGATCGGGTATGGCAACCAGCACCAGCTCTTCTGACACTTGAGATCGGGGCCGCTGTGCTCAGTCCAGCCGTTCTCCACAGCGAGACGGTTCGACCAGGCCTGCAGCTCGATCGCCACCACGGGTTGACGATCGCCTGCAGCCCTCCAAGCCTGCTGGTTCTGCCAGCGAGCAACGAGGGAGCGTCAGGTCTGCCTCTCCCGTACCTTCAACCTCCTCGGGTTACACCGGGAGGAGCGAGGTATTGAGGAGTGATCGTGAGGGGTGCGCCCCTCACGATCCCACCGACGACTCCCACTAGCGTGCCAGGCACGGTTCTTGGACCGGCCAGGACGTATGCGCAAGTGGATGGGAAGACCGAGAGGGCTGTCTGCTGTTCCCCCTTCTTAGAAGGGGTTTCTCGGAATATGCTCTTGTTTGAAGGCTTAACGGTCCCACTCTGCAAGATGCTGTGACTTCCGAGATCCAGAGGAACTTTGCCGAGGTTATGGCGCTGATTCGTCAGCACAACGACCTCGGGGGAAGGATCGCCGCTCCCACCAGCAGAGCCACGTCTCGGCTCGAGTCGTTTTGGGGCCCGAGAGGGAACCCAAATCGACGGTGGGTCTGCCGCGATCGGAGCTTGCCGACTGTGTTGAACCAGTAGTCTCTCGTCTCCGGACAAGAAGGCTCTCTCAGTTCTGGCCGGTCGAACAAGCTACTTCACCTCCTCTACTGCGACAGTAGGCGTTTCTACGTGTCTTCGGACACTGTATTTTGAATACCCCTTCGGTCCTCCTGAGAGGTTTCGACCTCGACGAGGACTGGAATGAGTCGGAGGACGGTATCGGCTCTCTCCTGTCAGGTGTCGATCAGCCCCACCCAGACGACGTTCACAGTGGCGGCAGATCCTTACCTACAGTATGAGTTCGTAACCCTCCTCGGGAAAACGTTTTCTCCTGACGATACGTTTTCCCAGGCTCTGAGAGGCCATCGCCGTAAGGCGATGGCTGCTCCTTTTCTTCTCCAACTGCTAGTTCCGCTGGGAAGGCGAGCCAGTATCCATTCCTCCCCCATTCCCTCTCTCCTTACGGCTACGAGGGAAAGGGGAGGGATCCTACAGAGATTTCTCTGTAAGATCCCACGTTAGGGGCTGCGCTACCGGGGGACCTTCGGGTCCTACCTGACGTAAGCCCCGGTCGTTGAGGAGGGATCCTGCCCTTTCTCGATTTCTACAGGGAATCGAGAGGACCACCAGCCGATATCGTTTGACGAATTCGGTGGGGGTTTCGCAGAGTGCTTAGAACATTCTACGGAATTTCTAGCGCACTCAGAGTGTTCGAGTTTTTTACGATCTCCAAACACTTAGGCGAGACCACGGTCCAAAGTGAGCGAGAATCCCCGATAATTGTTACGATATCGGGAACCTCGCTTATGCTCGAATTCCTGTAATTTCTAGCATTTGGAAGAAGACTGCTGCTGAAAGAAGAGTATCTCACAGTAGGCGATTAACCTGGAATAGAGAAGAACGGACGGGAACTTCCAGTTTGGCTTGAACTATCGTCTTAGTATTCTGTTCACCATTGAAGCTTTCCTTTGGGAAAGACTTCTCCTTCACTCTCTTGACTAGAGAACGAAGGCGGTCGATCTCCAATCCTTATTCTCATTCCTCGAGGGGAAAAGAATTTAGGATGGAGGTCGTTGTACAGAACCTACAAATATACTACGTATATTACCCTCGCGACATGATTCTTGTACGTTGAATTGTCCGGGGGGTAGGCACATACCGTAGTTAACTCTACGGTTTGTGACCGAGACGAATTGTAATCTTAATTGAACTGCAACTCGGGGTTGCCTGCAACCTCCCAGCAGTTATCAGTTTCGATTTTAGATACTTGGTATTGTCATGACAACACCAAATCAGCTTTTGTATTTACCGAAATCCGTTTCGTTTAAATATAATTGCTCGAGCGTATTCTTTATGCTCGATGGTTCTAGCCGAACGCATTCCTTCGTGGAATAATGGATTAACTGGCAACTCAGGATGACGAGTCACCGAGAGCTACTGCGTATTGAACTGCCTGATAGCGGCTCAGTATCAGCTAGGTCTCGGAGATGGACGGTCGGTTACGTCTCTCTCTCCCCTGGTTTGATTGACTACCGAACCGTATCTCTGCCCAACAATCATGGACTTAGGTCTCTGATTAACGGGGATTCTCGCAATAATGAAGGACCATCTACTGCTGTGACGCTCGATTTCATCGCCTTCGACATTGCGAGAATTTTCAACAGAGATATCTCTTGGACTCTTTCATCTTTTCTGTTTACCGCACCGGTAACAGAAGTCTGTACTAGTCAACCGCTGCATCGCACCGCGATAATGCGAATGAGTTTTGCAGACATCTGAGTTTGTCTTCAAAATATCTCGTTATTCGTAGGTGTGCAATTATTCATTGCTCGCCCCGAATTAACAGATATGTCAGAAGACATCGCCTATTCTCCGACCTGACAGCTCTACTTCCAAATGTTCAGCCCATGAGAAGCAGTTCTTCAGGCAGTATTTCCCTGTCTTCATTACTGAAAAGCGCTCCGCTTTTATTGCAATAAACTACGATCCTCACCGGACAGCAATGAATAGCGTTAGCGTTCTCAGTCTTTGTAGCACAGGTTCAGAATCTTGAGAATCCTTCTCTCGGTTTCAGCTGCGAAGACGTAGGTTGCATTTTCTGTACACCTTCGTCTTCAACGACACATAGTGTTGTTTTCTCCTTAGCCGAGAATCAACTATACTATGAGATATCTTGCCATCAAGGACCTCGGTCTCTAGAAGGCAATTGACTTCGCCTGTTGGGCACATGCCTTAAGAGAGTCATCACCTTGCCTTCTGGCATCGGTGACGAACAAATTTATTTGTTTAGTCTCTTGGCAGAACCCGTTAAGGCGAAGGTCACGTGACTTGCTCGGGTGCTTGGACAACTTGCCTCCTACCGAACGCAGTCAGTCGGCAGCTGTCAGAGCGCCCAAGTCTGTTACGAACTTCGCTGTGGACTTAGTTCGGTTGTTCCATAACAATCTTTTCTTCGTCCTAACGGCTTGTCACAGTACCCATACCATCGACACCCACCTTGAGTGTCGGTGTCCTATCCACACCGAGAACAACTTCGCTGCAGACGGATAGACCAGTATGGGTACAGGACATCACCGAAGTCGAGAAGGGGTTAGGTCATACGACCATTCCCTTCTTTTCCTCTGAGGTATTGCATGATTTTTTTTCCTGCGAAGTCAAGCATACAGGGGTGGATGGGGATTCGTGACGCTCGATTTCGTACCGAATTCGTAGCGAAGACTCTGAACCCTTCGGTTTCCTGACGATCGGTTAGAGTCCTTCACAATCCCCTCCCTAATGGACTTCACCGCCTTCGATGCGAAGGAGATGCTGCTTTGTCCTGTGAAGCGCGACCGCGCTTTCTGAAGAAACTCGACATCCCAGGATGAGTGTTGAAGACTCTTCGTCAGCACCAAGACGACCTAGAAGTACACTCCCTCGAGTTACACAAGAACTTCTCCATGGCGCAGGTTACTGAAGGCAGGGGTCTGGTACAACCAGACCACCGGCACCTACCTTCTACCTTTGGATATTGCCCACACAGGTCCTTGGATCGTTTTCCTTAGGACCCGTGGTGGCTGCTCAACACGTTGTCTAGCTAACCCAGACCCTAGCAGGCTGAACAGCATCGAGTCCTGGTGTGACTGTAAGAATAGATAAGTGAATGAGAGAGTGACTGGCTTCTCTTCCTATCTTTTTCCTCCCCCCTCTACCTGTGGGTAGAGGGATACGGTCATCACCTTGCTGGATAAGGACAGATGCCGGTGAGCTACTCGACAGAGCCCCATCCTATCCCTTTCACTAGGGATGGGAGCGAATATCCACCACTTCCTCCTACAAGGGGGGGGAAGTGGATGCCAACAAGAGACAAACCATAACTTTATGTTGCCTCTTGCAAATAGGAACTTGTTCTGTTTGCTGGTACGAAGAGATACGCTTGCCTCTCTCTAGTACTTGGTCCAGAGGTCTGACCATTGATCCTGCGGTGCACACCCCGATCAATCGGACAGAGGCGTTGGATCCCTCCCTCGCTCTTACGACCAGGGAGGCATTCCAAGGTTGGGCGAACACCAGTCTGTTCACAAAAAAGACTCAGATTCCTCCCACCAAGAAGTGAGTCTTCCTATTGTAAAAGGACCGAAGGTTTGTATGCCGTGTCGGAACAAATGACAATTTGTCCAAAATTGCATTTTTCCTAAACTATACAAACCTGAGGTCCTTTTACACATAGCCCCACCTCATGCCACCCCTCACTCTGCAGTTTTTGCTTGGGCCAAAAGCAAAAGTGATTTGTTTAACCTACCAGTCGCGCGCGCGCGTCTGTCGGACAAGCAGTTAACTACCGAACCCCTTGTTCGAAAGCTTACGACCTATCCAGCTGCCGCTAGTACCTTCCTATTGTAAAAGGACCTCAGGTTTGTATAGTTAGGAAAAAATGCAATTTTGGACAAATTGTCATTTTACGCTTATTATAGTTTAAATTATGGTCGCCAACACGTCGAAAAATTAAAGTAAAGGATTTTATCATTATAATTACCATTATACTTGTGCCTTTGGTTTATAAACCAGTAGAGTTTCATTTTGACTAAGATTAACTACGAACGTAATTCAAATATATTTTTTCTTATTTAGTAACGAGTGTTCATTTACGAAATTTACGTTTTCACGAAGCTAGCTTTCCCTTCTCGTTAAATTCGTTGATTTATTTCTTCGTTAAATTGATTCCTTTCAAGAGCGTATATTCTTTTTATTATTTTAGGTCCTTTACATATGGTAGATGAGTTTACTGTGGAGAGGAAGTGGTGCATACATCCGAAGACAGCTCTTTGAGTGATTTCCTCTCAAGACGAGAAACGGCAGTTCAACATTTATAATTTCACTTATTAAACTCAATAGTTTTCTTCGTCTTTGGTTTAAATCCTCACTGTCAATTCATAATTTTTACCATATGGCGCCCGAACAGGGACATGTTGGTTATTTGGTAGTTGTTGCCGTTTCTCCGTCCTTTTTCTTATCCGCTCGGCCATTCGAAATTGTTTTGGTGATTTTAGGGTTGTTTTTAACAACTGGTTACTTTTAGTTAGAGGTCTTAACGACTCTTCATTGTGCCCCTTGAGCAGTTTTCTGTCGGGAGGTCTAGTTCAATTTTTTTGAGTGAGTCATTTGCGACTTTCTATATTATATTCATTTCTTTAGGTTTGTAAGGGGATCGCAGGCATGTCAAAAGACTTGAAATTTCTGATTACTTCTAGGGCTAACTATCGAGGACAGGTCAACCGTGTTCATTCTGAATTAGACAGTTTGGTAATAATACTCCTCAGGAGAGAGACTGCCTTGTTAGAAATTGAAAAGACTCAAGGATGAGCTTGAAAAGCCCGACTCGGTCATTCGAACCCTGAAATGGAATTAAACTCCGAGGATGAGACGAAAGCCATAGCTGAAAATGATAAAAGAAAAATTGAAGAACTGTTGTATGTATGAAGATAAGATCAGTGAATGTTTGTCTACTCTGTCTCATCTGGCTACATCCAGTCCAAATGCTTCCAGTCCAGAAGTTTCTAGAAGCACATTTAGCAGCATGCTTAAGAGCGCAACTGCCCCTTTACCTAAATTTACAAGTGAAGAGGGAGAGGATCTTATTAGGTTCTTTCAGCAATTTGAAGATACGACGAAACGCTTCAGTTATTCTGACTACGATAAATTCTTACTTTTGAAACAGCAAATTTCAGGGCGTGCCTTATCTTTGATAAATTCCCTGGACAGCATACAGCATTCTTATAACGTAGCAAGAGAGCTTTTGTTGAATGCTTCAGCCTCTCCCGTCACTAGAAAATTCAACGTCATCAAACAAATGTCGAATCTAAAGCTTGATTACAATACAGAACCGTTGAGTACATAGGTAAAATTAATTCTATTTGCGGATCCATTAGCGCTTTGAAAATAACCTCAGAGGATATTTTACAGTATTTTTCCTGGAATGGTTTTGAATGAGAACTTCCAGTCTCATTTAATTCATATCACCAACGAAACCAGGCCATCTTTGAATCAGATAGGAGATAAATTTTTTGAAGCCACGACAGTATAAAATTAAGCAGAAAGCAAGAGAACTTTGTCCTAAGAGAGCTACGAGTTTTTTGCTGCAAATGTTAATTACCAAACAGGCACGTCACTCAACGTTTTCAAAGTGTGCCCTTTATGTAATGAGGATGGTGACTCCTCTCATCCCATTCACAAGTGTGAAAAGTATCCTGAACCTAGGTTAAAAATCAACAAGCTAAGAAATTTGAAGGCTTGTATAAAATGCGGCAGATTGGATCATAATGAGGATACCTGCAAATTTCACTTCCGGAAGCGTTGCGATTGTGGCGCTTGGCACTTCAAATTTCTATGCATGAGCCAAGAAAGCAGTGGAGTCCTGAGGGATAGTGGTCAAAGTAATGTAAAATTGAAAAAGGAAAATTCTAAACAAAGTGATCGAGTTGTGAAGGAGAGTAATTCAAGTATGATATTTGTTTGAGAAATTTCTGAGTCGTTCAAAGTCACAGACTGTAGCCACGCAATACTCCCTACCTTTTCTTGCATTCTTCAGGGAGAGACAAAGATTCGTTGCATGAGGGACAGCGGGTGTCAGTCAAACTTCATAACAGAGGAGAGGGCAAAGTATGAAAACTTGCCTGTCATAAATTCTGATTCTCAGAATCAAATCAATGGATTTAACTCTTCCAAAGTTTTATCATACTAAGTCTTACAAAGTGCCTTTGATGATTGGAGATCATATTTACGAGATTGAAGCAACGGGTGTGCCATCTATTCACACTTCATTGAAATTGCCTGGCTTGCAGAAAATTGTTCGGGAATTTATGAACAGGGGATATTCCTTGGCTGATGATTTCTTGAAGGACGGAAAAGATGAAATTAATAACATAGATTTTATTCTTGGGTCAAATTTTGCTTATTGTCTTCCTGAAACAACAGTTTCATTTCTTTTTTTTTTGGGGGTTAATGAGAATGATGCACCGTCGGTTTATTCCTTGACTGCCGCAGGTGTAATGCAGTAGGGGGGGTAACACAGATCAAATTTGGAGCAATTTGAAGCACCTCCCTCCTTGTTTTTGGGGAAGAAAAGACAAAAGCTGAAGTGCCTTTGTATACCTGTGAGGATCTTGCCCTTTCAAGTCATAATTCTTTAGATCCTCTCCTTGATTGTGATGATCTGACTGAAAGTGAAGGCAGGATAACAATAGTGAACGATGCAGGGAGAATCAACTATGCTTCCTTGGAAAGAGCTACTCAAGAGATCCTTGATAAGTGTTGCACAGATACCTTAAATTATGACACGCAAATATTTCCCGGTAAGGTAGTTGAAAACGAAAGAATAATAAATTATGTTCTTCAAAATACAAGGCGTAATGAAGACGGCAGGTTAATCATGCCACTAATCTGGAATCACAAAGTGAAGCATTTGCTAGGGCAAAATAAAACTCTAGCTACTAAAATTCTAAATTCAAATTTCCAAAGATACTCTAAGGGTGATGGAGTAAAGTTGAAATTAATCGACCAATGCTTTAGAGAGCAATCTGAACTAGGTATTATAGAAGAATTGACAACCTTGATCAGTAATAGAGAAAAATCCAAATCACAGTTTCTTGGCCACATGGCAGTATTTAAACTAGAGCGTGACACTACAAAATACTGAGTAGTATTTTTATCTAATTTATGTGAAAATAATCCTTTACAGGGAGTAACCATGAGTCACAATCAAGCTATGTTGAGTGGACCTTGTTTAAACCAAAAGATCACCACAGCTTTATTACAGCTACGCTTTGATTCCAAACTCCTGTGTTTTGATATTAAAAAAGCCTTTCTCAACATATGCCTCTCTGATCTAGATTCCAGCAAATTACTTTTTCTATGGCATCGTAATGTACAGAAAGGAGATTACAGTATTGTTGCATATCGTAGCTTAAGACTTCCATTTGGTCTTGTTTGTTCCCCAAGCATATAATTTACTTGACTATATAAAATTTTTGATGATTGACACTGATGATGATGACCAGGTAAATTTGCTTAAAAGACACATTTATTCATTATATATATGGATAATGGCAGTATTACTGCGAATAATAGTGAAAAAATTGAAGTGGGCCTTTCAAGAGTTAAAAGGAATATTTGAGCCCTATAAATTTTATCTTCAGCAGTTTGTAACAAATGATACTGAAATTCAAGAGGAAATTGATAACAGCTCTGGAGAGAAAACTAGCAGATCAGTCAGATTATTGGGGCTCTTATGGGATCGAGTTGATGATACCCTATCCACTAAGCCTCTAGTTTTAGATGGTGAGGCAAATACAAAGAGGAATGTTTTGAAAACTATTGCCAGTCACTATGATGTATTTGGCTTTACTTTGCCCATTCTGAATCGAGCACGGCTCTTTCTACATAAATTACAATGTGATTCGTCCTGTACCTGGGACTCCAAATTGCCGGATGCAGAAATTAAATAATGGAAAAACATATGGTTGACAGGCAAATTCCTCTCCCAGCCTCGGAATTAGAAGATTTGTTGGCCAGAGAAATGGAGAATATAAACTGATTGCCTTTACCGATAGCAGTAAGGATATATACGGAACTGTTATCTTTATTCAGGATATCCAGTCATTAGAAGTGAACTTTATTCTAGCTAAGAACCGTTTTGTGAACAAGCAATTATCTGGGAAGAGCATGCCTTCCCTTGAGTTTCAGGCAATTATTTTGGGTGCAGAAGTGTTAATAGATATCTAAATAGGAATTAACTGGGCCCTCGTGTGTTGAAGCAATCAACATCAAAGAACTCCATCTATTTTTCTGATAGCTTGGTGTCCTTATCCTGGATTAATTCCTATTGTTATAAATTAGATAAGATGCATAAACACAGCACCTTTATTCGTAATAGGTTAGAAACTTTTTAAGTACCTTGTGTGAGACGCATCCTATAAGATTTCAATTTGTTTCAGGTATTGAAAATCCAGCTGACGTTGTCACTCGTGTAGCTTCATATAAAACTACCGTTAAGTCTAATTTCCTCTCTGGGCCAGTGTTTTTGAAAGAATCTGCTAACTTCTATTCAAGTCGCAGTGATATAATTAATATCATTGTACCAAACCCCAGTGCAAAACCAGTGGATGTTGTTTCGGAGAATTACAATCAAATTAATTTCGGCTCCACCGAAGAGGAATGTGCAGAACATTTAGCTTCAACAGGCGGGTGTTCTGGGTCTTTCAAATCCGGCCAAATTACTACTGGATCAGCCGGTAAGGGAGAACCGGAGCACTTGGTGACTGTGAAACAGGGTTTCCAGTTTGTCGAGGCTTGTATCTGTTCATAGGTACGTTGCTTAAGTTTTATTTGGGAGCCTAAAATGCAAACTTTACTCCAAGTATCCTGAGAGGTATGGAAACCTGAAAGTTCTTGACGAAAACTTATATGCCAGGTCAATGAATTACATAATTAGAATAGAACAGCACATTTATTTTCCCGAGGTATTCAGGTATTTTGACAGTGATTCTAAGTTCGTTAAAGATATCCCAAACATTGTTAATCAACTCAATGTATATCCTGATAATGAGGGAATTCTAAGAGTGAAAAGCAAATTCTCAAGATGAAAAATGATAAGAATTACGAGATTTCCTGTTTTGCTCCCTAAAGAATAGCTACATCACAAAATTAATTGTTTTAGATTTGCATGAGAAAAATGTATCACTCAGTCTGTTACAAGGTTTTGTCTGAATTAAGAAGACAATTTTGGATTCCACACTGTTTCTCTGTTGTGAAACGCATCCTGCAAAAATGCATACTTTGTAGAAAACTGAAGCAGAGAGCTATTAAACTAAATCAATCTCCCTACAGGTTATTCAGACAAGAACCACCTAGTGTTCCCTTTCGTACAATATTCATAGATCACATAGGCCCCTACTTTGTACTTTACAATGGCAAAAAGGTGAAAGTCTGGATTCTTTGCATAACTTGCCTTTGGTCGAGGGCTATTAATTTAAAGTTTGTCTTGACATGACCTCAGGTGAGTTCATTAGAGCTTTTACAGCTTCATTCATTTGAATATGGAGTGCCTGAATTATGTTTATCTGATCTTGGTTCATCCTTAGTTGCAGGAGCTAACGTAATTACTGACTTTCTGAATGATCCAGAAACCCAGAATTTTTTTGAAGAACAAGGAGTACGTCCATTAAAATTTGAGCAATATTTTAAAGGCCATCATCCTCTTGGGGGATTAGTAGAAGTATGTGTGAAGATGGTCCGCCAGTTGCTTCATTGCTCAATCAAGAAAAATGTTCTTCAGTACAGAGATTTTGAGTTTTGTGGTTTCACAACTATTCACCTGGTTAATCGAAGGCCTATTGCTTTCTCGGAAGGTCTAAGAGATACCAGTGATGTAATTCCAGACCCTATACCCCAGAGAAGTTAATACATGGCTTGGACTTAGTGTCTTTGAATCTTATTCCACCATGCAGCCGAGCCGCTTCACACTAGCAATGATCCTGATTGGTCCTTTAAAACACTGACCCTATTGATACCATAAGAACCAGTTATGAGAAAAACTAAAGAAAAGTGCGCACGCATATGATAGAAACCTACAATGCAGAATTTTTGAATAATTTGATGACTCAGGCTGTCAATGATAAAAGTAGATATAAGCC
The DNA here is from genome assembly GCF_015104395.2 of Macrobrachium nipponense. NCBI lineage: Eukaryota > Metazoa > Arthropoda > Malacostraca > Decapoda > Palaemonidae > Macrobrachium > Macrobrachium nipponense. The sequence continues at coordinate 28,373,058 of NC_087218.1, read as the reverse complement.
GGTTACCCACAAAAAATTACAAGTAGGGGACATTGTACTGATAAAAGAAGAGAATTGCAAACCTACTAATTTCCCATTGGCAGTTGTTAAAGACATTAAAACTAACGTAATTGATGAAGTAACTGACGCTGTTCTGCTTAAAGGTAAAAACAGGGAGATGGTTCGACGCCACGTCACATCTTTAATCCCCATATTAACGCGCAATGAAATGTCACAATCAAATATTAAAACATTGAAAGATCATATTTCTGTTAATATTACCGATCCCCGCGGCAAAACCTAGGGGAAGATAAGCCCCAGAAAAAAGAGAGGCCAAGAGGAAAGCTGCTGTGCAAAGCATGCAAAAGGACTCGAGGTATGATCAGTGACATTTGAGGAACCTTTCAGGAACATAACTGTATATAGTTGGGTTATTAACTGTACATAATTTTGCTCATTTCACAAATATATATATATTTTCATATATAAAATTTGGATTAGTCCTACATTTACTAAGGATAGAATGTAGAAAACCCTTGGCCGGTGGAATGTAAAAGAAAAGGCTGAAATTTTTCTAGTTATTCCAGAGTTCTACATTTAACAAAAAATTAAATGTAGAACCCTTGGTGTGGAGTGTAAAGAAATATCTTTATGCTTTTCGTATATTTCTGTTTGTATTGAGAAGTACATTATGTCTTTTGTTTACTTTGGTGGTGGTTGGAACTATGGGCATTTGTTTAATGGTAATTTGTTTTATGGTAATAGGATAATTTGCGACTTTGTTTACTATTGAGCCTGAATAGTTCTTGAAACTGACAGTTTGACAGTTAAATATCCACTCACTCTGCCTTTTGAGTATTTATATTCAGCGGTGCAGAATCCAGGCCAGAGGCAGATGCCAGTAGGACAGTTTTTCCAGCGGAGGAGAGTCAGGATTCCAGTCCGGAGACCAGCACAGAAAGCAGTCCGGAGCGGAGTGGCACCAGACCTTTGAGATTTTCTGACATTGTTTTACCCTGGAGTTTTCAAGTGTCATGGAGCGATAAACTTCACCTAGGCCGAGCGATAGGATTCATGTTCGGAGAGAGGCAACACGAGTAACTGGACTTATCATCTTACCACGAAAGACCAGGATCTAAAGAAACGTAAGTCAGTTGAGACCTTATGCAGGCTCAAAAGGATTGATCTGTTCGTAGATATAAT
>NC_087218.1:28351876-28366876 GCF_015104395.2 Macrobrachium nipponense | reverse complement strand
CGAACAAGACAGATGAAGAAGTTTAACCAAGGCCAGGCAATAGATTAACGATATATATATATATATATATATATATATATATATATATATATATATTATATATATATATACATATACATATATATATATATATATATATATATATATATATATATATATATATATATATATATACATACTAATGAAATCTATATAACCCTGATTTGGACTTGGACTGAACCAAACGTATGCTGAGTGCTTTAACTAATGTGCCACTGGAGTGGTAGTTTACAATATGATATAAATCAATGTTAAAGTGAACAGTAAAACTCATCTCTACGCAACTGAAGAAAGAAGAAAAACTATAAAAAAACCTAAAAGAAAACTACATAATTCTTTATTATTATTATTATTATTATTGAAAGATATTGCTGCATCAGCTGCATTCTACTTGTAAATAGTCTTCTCTCTTTTTCTAATAATAGCTTTCTCTCTGCTACTACAAATGGCGAGTATTGCGCCGATATTACTCATCAGGAGGAGTCAATTTCAGGGATAATGGTTACAAATTTATTTATTTGTCACAGTAAATGAACAGATATGTCAAAATATAAGTTAATCTGGTGGCCAACGTTTTTCTCGGTATCATCCGAGCATGATCACGGCAGTGGATCGGAGCAGACTGTTGGTGCTGTCAAGATCTACTCAATATATAGCGGCAGGTCAGCAGGGGGGTCAACCGCTAGCTGCGTTTTCATTGGCCGGTGGCGCAATGTGCTCCCGCCATTGGTTGACGGAAGTTTTCTTCAAGATGCTTCCCGCCGTTGAAGGTCGCGATGTTGCAGCCTAGCAGAGCGTCGAGGCTGGGGCATGGCTTCCCTGGGCGTTGTGTCACGACGGCTCGCGATGTCGTTGGCTGCTGGGCTGCAACATCGCGACCTTCAACGGCGAGAAGCGTCTTGAAGAAAACTTCCTTCAACCAATAGGGGGGGGGAGAGCGCATTGCGCCACCGGCCAATGAAAACGCAGCTAGCGGTTGACCCCCCTGCTGACCTGCCGCTATATATTGAGTAGATCTTGACAGCACCAACAGTCTGCTCCGATCCACTGCCGTGATCATGCTCGGATGATACCGAGAAAAACGTTGGCCACCAGATTAACTTATATTTTGACATTTTTGTTCATTTACTGTGATAAATAAATAAATTTGTAACCATTATCCCTGAAATTGACTCCTCCTGATGAGTAATATCGGCGCAATACTCGCCAGTTGTAGTAGCAGAGAGAAAGCTATTATTAGAAAAATAGAAGACTATTTACAAGTTGAATGCAGCTGATGCAGCAATATGTTTCAATAAGACTTGTTTGAAAGAGGGTCTCCTTACAATATATTATTATCATTATAATTATCACTATCATTATCATTATCATTATCATTATTATTATTATTATTATTATTATTATTATTATTATTATTATTATTATTATTATTATTATTATTATTATTCAGGAGATGAATCCCATTCACGAGGAACAACCTCTCAGAACTACGGACTTAAAATTCAGCTCCAAAAGAATATGGGGTTCGTTAAGAAGTAGTAACTGAAGGTAAGGGGAATAACGAAGTGAAGAGGTAAGTTATTAGGAAAAAAAAAATAATAATAAAAAAATTAATGAATAGATAAAAATGTAAGTAAATTTATTAAAATGCAAGGAGAATTGTACTGGTGTAATGATTCACTGCATCTTCGCTTGAATTTTTAAACTCCGAAAGAGCCAGCTTGAGCAGATATTATCAGCGACATCTGGTGTGTGTGTGTGTGTGCGAGCGCGCGAGCGCGTGCGTGTGCTACATCAAGCCTTCATTTGCAAAACAGCCTTCAAAAATACGAGCAAAGAAATTATCGTCTTATGCAAGGAGGGCATAAGCTCTGATATAAGGAATCGATCCCTCAGTGGGATTCAATCCCGTTCTACGCCCGTAATCTACAAAGAGATCGCAGAGAACGAACGGCAGAGTAAAAACAAGGAGGAGGAAATACTTAAAAGGAAATCGCCCGTGTTGGAAAAAGGGGAAAATTGCCGTGTGTGAGGTGAAGGGGAGATTTAGTCCTATTAACGGTCTGAGGGGAAGAGATGGCGACCATTGTCTTCATGACAAACGTCGTCATTTATTTGTTCTAAGAGGATGGTATCACTTGGCAGTTGGAAGTGGTCTCGTTGAAATAAAGGTAGGTAGGTACATTTGCCCGCTGGTCAGACTTAAAATACGTTGGTACGATTACCCACTATTGAAAATTACAAGTTGTAGGTACGGTAATCCACTAGTAAAACTTACAATTTGTATGTTTGTTTATCCTCTGGTGATCCTTAAAAGATGTAGATTCGTTTATCCACTATTGAAACTTCCAAGCTGTGGGTTCGCTTACCCACTTGTGAAACTTGGAAGATGTAGGTTCATTTAACCAAAGTGAAACTTGAGTAATGCAGAAACGTTTCTCCATTGGTGAAACTTGAAAAGTGTAGGATAGTTTATCCACTGAAGAAAAATGAAAGTTGTAGGTTCGTTTATCCACTGGTGAGACTTATAAAATGTAGGGTCATTTACCCACTAGTACCACTTAAAAGATATCGGTACATTTATCCACTAGTGAAACTGAAAAAGTGTAGGAACGTTTACCCACACGTGAAACTTGAAAGACCTATGAACTTTTAATCACTGGTTAAACTTAAAATTTGTAGGTAGTTTTATTCACTAGAGAAACCTAAAAGATGTAGGAACGTTTACCACTGGTGAACTTGAAAGATGTGGGAACGTTTATCCACCAATGAAACTTAAAAGGTGTAGGTACGTTTCCCCACTAGTGAAACTCGAAAGCTGTAGGTATGTGTACTACATTATCCACTAGTGAAATTTACAAGATGTAGGTGCGTTTATCCACTTGTAAAACTTAAAAATATAGATACGTCTATCCATTAATGTAACTTGCTTGAAGTAGGTTCGTTTATCCACTTGTGAAACTTCAAAGATGTAGGTACTTTTATCCATTTGCGAAACTTATTAGATTTAGGTACGTTTATCGTTTAATGAAACTTAAAAGAGATGAAGGGCTGCTCATGCATTAAGAGCCTTTGTTGGCATAAGACCTGCTAAATCTAAGCCAACTACCTTTCCGGGACAAGTGAAGAAACACTACTGTTAGTTTAAATGAAATCGCCAAGTTCAGAAAGTTTAAGATTTTTTCGTAGACGATATCTAACGAGGGAAACAAACCCTGAAGGAAGAATGTTGGAAAACATATTTTATTTAACTGATTAACGCCGAAACACCTGTTAAATCTCTCATTTCTAGGTATCGAGGCACGAAGGGAAAGCTGCCTAAACTGTATTCACAAACGATTTAATTCGAATAATCGATCATTCAAGACTGGAAGAAACGAGGAAGGGAAAAGGTACGAAAACGCAGCATTATATCAAGAGGCTTCTCACGCGTCATTCCCCTTCACACTCACACAGAAACACACATGCATACACACGCGCGCGCGCACAGATAGGCACACGCTCACATACACAAAGACGCACAAAGAGACACACACCAGACACACACAAACGCACGCACACACACAAGAGCCGTCCCCTGCCCTCATAATGCCAACTCCCTTCACTTATCCAGAATCCCGCTGGCTGACCTGGATAAACAAAATCTCATTGACCTTATATAGAGAAGCGCGAGGCGCGAAATGCCATTTCTATTCAATTATATCCTTGCCAGTGACTCCTTAGAACAACGTTAAGTCTGGATTTCCGTCATCTCTGAGAAACCATAATGTGGAGAGCAATTTGCGTGGTTTTTTTTTTTTTTTTTTTTTTTTTTTTTTTTTTGGGGGGTTTTTTTTTTTTTTTTTTTTTTTTTTTTTTTTCACCTCATGCACACGGTGCGTTCTTTTTTTTTTTTTTTTTTTTTTTTTTTTTGTTTTTTTTTTTTTTTTTTTTTTTTGCTCCTGAAACAGATTTTTTTTTTTTTAGTTGTCAGTAAAAGTAAACTATTGACATGGCTTTGTCTGTCTGTCGGTACTTTTTCTGTCCGTCCTCAGCTCTTAAAATCTGCTGAGGCTAGAGGGCTGCAAATTGCTATGTTGATCATCCACCCTCCAGTTATTAAAAATACCAAATTGCAGCCCTCTAGCCTCAGTAGTTTCTGTTTTTTTTTCACGGTTAAACTTAGCCATGATCGCACGTCTGGCAGCAAACAACGCAGGCCACCATGCCTGGCTGAGTTTCATGGGCCATGGCTGAGAGTTTCATACAGCATTATACGCAGTATAGAAAACTCGTTTGCACCGAAGAATCTTGGGCGAATTTTTTACTTATGTTATTTTCTTCTCTTATGACTGCGTTCCCAGTGTAAGTGAATACCAGGTAACCTTGGTGATACTTCGTTGAAGTCGTTACTTATTTATTTATCGATTTATTTATGTATTGTTCTGTTCATTTATTTATCGATTTACTTATGTATTGCTCTGTTTATTTATCTGTTTATTTATTTATCTATTTATTCATTCATATAAGTATTTAATTTTATATTAATTCAATTATTTATTATTTAATTATTTTCAATTATTTATTTATTCATTTTATCTAATTAATTAGTCATTTTATTACCTATTTAATATTTGTTTGTCTATTTATCTGATTATTTATTTAGTTATCAATTTAATAATATCGCTATTAATCATTCGAATGATTATTTACTATTTTAATTATTTAATTTTTTCATGTATTTGTTTATCTATTTGTATTTATACATTCATTTATTGCTATACACTGGCGTGACAACTTTAAAGAGTATCAACGAACAAGTTTGTTTTTTTCCAGTGGGTGAATTTATTAATCTCATTCTTACCTCACAACTGATTCTAGTTCTGACTGATACATCGACATATTGCTATAAAATGGCATGACAACATCTATTGTCAAACCCGAGCAAGTTCCTTTTCCTTATGGATGTTTCTTCCCTACGGATCTAAGGCAACCTATGCTATTATGTGCATGTGTGTGTGTGTGTGTGAGTGCATCATTAAGTGCCAAAGAACATTATCTGTCTATAAGGATCGTAGGTAAGCGTGTCTTTTTTTTTTTTATAAACTGGCATCACACTACTTATAATCATCGATGCCTTTAATTACACAATACGTATTTATTAACAGAATGTTTCTCAAGCAATAGCATTCAAGCAATTTATACGTAAGTATCAATACTCTGAGACATGAGAATCATAAAATCAGAAATAAAGAATTTTATTAAGTTATAATTCAGTAAAATTTAACCACACCCATTCATTATTTAACCTCGTTTGTCAACAAAACTGGTTTTAAATCGCCATGATAGTGAGTCATTTTGCTAAAGCTTAGTTGTTTAAAAAAGAATACTCGATTCACTATCATATCTATATCAAAGAGATAATGTAGTAAGGAATACATTCACGAAAATACAAAATGATCAAATAAAAATGAACGTATTTCGAAAACAAGTCATTTTAACAAACAAAAAAAAAAAAAAAGAGAGAAAACAACGCACTGGAAAACACGCTATGAAGCGAAAAGAAAAACAAAACCAGAAGTAAAAAAAAAAAAAAAAACTTCGAAAGCCAAAATAAATTGGGAAAAAAATGATCTCACAAAGCAGAAGTCTTTACTCAATCATTCGGGCTTAACACTGACACGAATCCGGGAAACTGCAGTTAAAACAGGGTGTAATAGTGGGCATTGAGCCAAGAGCTTCCTAATACCCTAAAAGAGAGCTTTCCCGATGATTCGGCAAGTGGCACCACAGATTTCGGATTGCTGCCAATGCAGACGTGATTGTGAGGTAGCGACGTGAATGCTTTCGACGCTCGTCGAGCAAATCCTGAGGAAAGATCTGGCTGGTTATGTTTCATGGACGATTAGCCGATCGCTGTGTGTGTGTGTATGAGAGAGAGAGAGAGAGAGAGAGAGAGAGAGAGAGAGAGAGAGAGAGAGAGTAAATTTCAGCTACTAACCATGCATATCATCGTGAAATATTTATCATAATCATGATACGAAAACTCTTTGATACAAATATATATATATATATATATATATATATATATTATATATATATTATATTATTATATAAAAAATATATGTATGTATATACATCCATTATATTATATATGTATATATATATATATATATATATATATATATATATATATATATATATATATATATGAACCATGAAGAGACTTCTAGGACTTGTAAACAGGCAGAGAAGTAAAGAGCCCAAGGACACTTTCCTGTTAACAACCGAGCGACTGTGACCCATGTCTTAGCAATAAGACGAAAGTACTTAGTAGTTCGTTGTTCCGCTTTTCCTTCGTGGCTGTTATTTTGCTCACACACAGACACACGTACACATACATATATGTGTGTGTGTATGTATGTATGTAGATATATATATATATATATATATATATATATATATATATATATATATATATATATATATATATATATACTATCATAAAATCACAAAAGTAACCAGTGATTTTGTTTACCAGCAACAAAAGCCACAGGGAAAATTTTTTAAAAAAGAAAAGACAGAGTGCCAAGTACTTTCGTGTATTTAACACATCTGTATGATTTACTTTGTGCCCCGAAGATGTGTTAAATACACTTTGATTGCTTAAAGCAAGAAATTAATTTCTCCCATAATTAGTTCAATGGTGCATCTGTTAAATATTGCCAAAAGGCATTTGCAAAAATGGTGCCAGAAGTACGAAGAATGTTCCCACAGGTTGAAAGCTTGCTCATACTTCACAGGTAGTACATTCTCACTCTTGTTATTCACTTATTTACTGCCTCGTTCGCTACCAACCCTAAGCATAAGATATTAAAACCCACATTGGAGTAAAACGCTTTTTATTGTTACAGAACAGGATTATTTTAGACTCTCAACTGAGTCGTATAAATCTTATTATATAATGCACCATAAAATAATAAGTTAATTTTTATCCTTATTACTTATATTGTAAACGTTTGTAATGTTAAATACTCATCATAGTCTCTACGGAGTTAAGTCAAACTGTATCTCGAGGATTTCATGGGAGACTGGTACCGTATTTTAACCAATCTATAAACTGTGGACTAACAACTTGTTGGCTGACTAATATAAATAAATCAATCATATTCCTTTAATAACTTACATATTTTCATATTTATATGGCATTAAAATACGCCAAATCATGTCCACTTCTTCACAAAATTTCTAGGGGGCTTACAGCGCTACACAACACTCCAGTTGCATAGGCTCACTTTTTGAGACCAGATGACGCCTCTGCATGGTAGGCTTGTCTACAAGTATTATGAAATCATGGCTGGTCGTTTATCCTAAATTAGATTACCTTTATACGGACATAACTTATTAAAATAACCATCAGCATTTCATTTAACCTGTTATTGGGACCAGGATCTCACATAACAACTGAAATATTAAGTGCCTTATAAGCTTCAATAATGCGATCCCAATTGGCTCCAGATTTCAGCCAGACCGTTTTTCCAATGGTGGAATATACTGATTGACAGATATGTCTATCTCAATCTGTGAATATGAGCATTAATCTATTTCCAGAAATGTGCGTGGGTTCCTCAATTAGCTGTACATAATCGGAGGATACTTAGATAAAACTCATGTTGATCTGTGGAATCGGACTTTCCCCACTCACTGTGCTTTGAATTATAGTCTCCACAAATAAAGTATGAAGTTTTTGAATCCTGGGATTGGGCCACACTAATCCTTTCCAAACGACAGTCATATACAAAATCGTCGATATTTGGATTGCGGTAAACAGCAAATATATATACAATGTAGAAATTACAGAAAATTTTAAAATAAAGCTTCATGGCAACTACATTCCAAATTGTTCTGAAGATAAATAGGTTGTCTTGACTCAGTGTATACAGCCATACCCTGCTCACGTGGGGTGTTACGACTATGAATAAAATAGGGCCAGGCCATCAACCCTACGATTAAAAACTCAACTTTTGACTTGTTACTATGTACACGAGTGCCAGATAAAAATACCACATGCTAGTTACGGGCACAACTTTGAAGATCAAGAAAACTTGACCTTAAGACCCGAATACTTGAGTAAAGTATTTTGCAATTTTTCTTGTTGTAATAAGTAACAGAGACAGGCTTCAGCTCAATGTCTTCCAAAAGAATTAAAGCTAACAACATAGGATCAGTATCAAAAGTAATAAATAGACTCATAACAATAGTAACAACTAAAATTAACAGAACAATTAACACCAATACCATCAAGAACAACAGAATTTACATTTACAAAAAATTCTGTTGAGAGTATAAATAAACGTCACCATACGTCATTGGAAAAAACGCCGGAAGAGTTTTACCATAACTGGGGGTGAAAAAGCTAGGATGAATTTAGAATATATATATATATATATATATATATATATATATATATATATATATATATATATATATATATATATATAGAAGGATACAAGTGGACAGCTATCAGTCGATATATGAAGATCAGAGGGCAGTGGAAACAGGGTGGTACATAAAACGTGGCCCGACAATTACGCGCCGACAATTCAGCACATGACAATTCAGCTTAGAGACAATTCAGCGCATGATGATTATGATGGTAATTGCTTCATAGCAAAGGAAGATAAAGGAAAGGAAGACGCATTTTCGAGAAGTTCGGCAGTAAGGAGGTTTTCGCGCCCGTGTTGGAGGCGCCTTTTCCTCGCGGCTGTTCTGGAATCGTCGGGCGTGTTGTGGATCTCGTCAGGACGCGAGAAACGCTGCAATTTCTGATGCAATACCTCGTCTAGATTCATCTAAGAAGTTCTAGAAATCCCTGGAGTCGGTGACATTCGCCGTAGGCTCCGCCCCCAGAGTGCCGTATAAATACGACGAACGAGCTTTGGAGAGCAGTGACCGTAGAAGAGAGAGAGATCGTAAAAGAGAGACTCCAGTTAGTCACAGAGAGTAAGAGCCACAGATCAGATTATCAGTGAGAGATCAGCAGCAGTGATCGTCAGAGAGAGACTAGAGATGAAGGAACCGACGAAGTATCAATCAAAAGAAGAGTTGGTTGGATATTGGTCTAGTTGTCTTCAGGAGTGGACGAATTATCTCGTGTTTTCTCGACGTTGAGCAGACTTCAGAGAAGAAAAGGTCCTGCTACAGGTTTTGGGGAATTCCTGCCTTTCAAGTAGACTAGTTTCTGCAATACGGAGTCAAAAGGACGACTGCAATCGCCGCTCTACATTCATGAAGCCAGCGCGTCGAATCGCCAAATCGACTAGCAAGTATTTGAATTGCCTCACTGTTCCCCCAGTATATGCAGTGTAAGATTCTAATCTTTTTATGTAAATAGGAGATACCATTCTGCATTTACCTTTGTTAGTAAGCTTGTAAATAAACCTTTGTTGTGTTAGTGTTTCTTTCTATATTCGTATCCCCAGTTTCAACTGTTTGTGTTGATATATTTTTTTTTATTTATTTCATATCGAACCTGAAGCGGACCTCTCTCAGAGGCCGTAACATTGTGTCGACCTTTAACCAGGATATTTCGACACCGTAACATTGTCTCTGAGATCTCAGAGTCCGTAACATTGTGGCGACCTTGCCAGGATATCAACACTTTAACAGTTTGAAACAGGGAGGATATAGAAAGAATCAGAATGAGTGAGATGGTGAAAGAGTTTATTGAGTCAAGTAAGCTACTAGGTCTAGAGGGGAATGATCTCCGTGAGTATGTGGAGAAGAAAGAAAGGGAGAAGCATGAGAGAGATGAAAGAGCGGCTGAGAGAGAGGAAAGAGCGGCTGAGAGAGAAGTAATGAAAATGTAGCAAGAGAAAGAGAGAGAAGCAATGATAATGCAGCAAGAGAAAGAGAGAGAAGCAATGAAGATGCAGCAAGAGAGAGAAGTAATGAAAATGCAGCAAGAGAGAGAAATGTTGGTAATGCAGCAGGAAGAGAGAGAGAAAGAGTGTATGCATGAGTTGGAAATTGCTCGGTTAAGGGAAAGTACTCGTTACAGTCGGTCAGGCGAGAACGAAAATGAAGCTGATACGTTAGGTATGAATGCAGTGCTAAAATTAGTACCAAAGTTTGATGAGGAAGATGTTACGACATATTTCATGTGTTTTGAGAAGTTAATGGAAAGAGTAGGTTCTCCTAAAGAAACGTGGACTTTATATTTGCAGTCAGTTTTGAGTGGTAGGGCACTTACTGTGTATAGTTGCATGTCTAAGGAGGAATGTGATAATTACGATATCGTGAAAGAAACCGTTCTTAGCGCATATAGGTTAGTACCGGAGGCGTACCGTGAGAAATTTAGAAATTTGAGAAAGGATGATAATACTACGTATGTAGAATACTGTATGAAGTTAGATAGGCTGTTTTTTGATTGGTTAACTGCTGCTAAGGTTGAGGATTTTGATAGTTTGAAGAACTTGGTGTTGTTAGAAAACTTCAAAGATAACGTATCCCCTGAGATTAAACTTTATATAGAGGATAGGCGAGAAGTATCTTTTGCAGGAGCAACTAGGCTAGCTGACGAATATAGTCTAACTCATAATTTGCGTGTTAGTAAGAAACGAAATGATCCTTCGTCTGGTAGAGTACAAAGCAGTAAAGGTTTCAGTCCTAGTAATAGCAATGTGAGTAAAAGTGACTATTCCTGTTATATATGCGGAAAACCTGTTCATACGTCTAAGGTTTGTAAGAGTAGGGTGGCATCTAGTGGCTCAGAATTAACTTGTTTCCGATGTAATGGGAAAGGGCATTTAGCGAGGAATTGTGCATTAGAAAAGAAGGACGGTAAGAAACTAGTGTCTCTAGTTAACCTTTCGTCAAGTAGGAATGATGTGATGAGAGAAACTAGGAAAGTTTTTGGTGAAACTCTGTCAGAAGGCGTAGTTTCCTCTCTTGGAGGACTAGATTCGAGAGAAGTGGTCTTGCTTCGAGACACAGGGGCCACTGTATCACTGATAAGGAGTGAGTGTGTGCCGAACAAGGCAGAAATCAATATGGAAGAGAAAGTCATGTTAGGTGGATTTCCTAACACTTGTGTTCTTTGTCCTTTGTTGAAGTTGAATTTAGAAAGTCAGGTAGTGTCAGGAGAAGTAAAACTTGCAGTTGTGGACAGTTTGCCCATCGAAGGCATTGACATTATTGTCGGTAACGACTTAGCTTTATCCAAGAATGTGAATCCTGTTGTGAGGAATATTCCAGTGCCTGAAATGGTAGTAACTAGGTTGGGTTTGGATACAGACGTAGACTACAGTCATAATTTGTTCGTGGATTCGAACGAGTGTGAGTTCGTGGATTCGAACGTGAGTGAGTTCGTGGATTCGAACGAGTGTGATAGAGGTAGCGAAGTTGATCTTGGCATGAGTGTGGCTGAGAGACCTAACTCTATCGATGTAAACAGTGATGGCCAAACGGAAGCCGTAGCTGTCGAGAGTAACGTAGTAAATGTACTGGTATCTAGTCCTAGTTACGGTGATGAATTAGGCTCTAATGTTTTGGATAAGGATGAGCGAGTCAAGTTGCAGAGAGAGGATGAGACACTAACCCGAATTTTTTAATGTGAGCTGGATGATGATCTCGACGATGTGTGTAAGGAAACTTTTTGTGTAAAGGATGAAGTTTCAGGTCATGTTTGTCCTAAGTCAGGTAGTGAAGGGGGAATCACAGAAAAATTCATAGTTCCTAGGAAGCTTCATGAATTAATTTTGAAGTTAGCACATGATGAGCAAGGACATTTAGGAGTGAATAAAACTTTCCAGTGTATTAGTAGGGCTTACTTTTGGCCTAAAATGAAAAATGATGTAAAGAGATATGTTTTAAGCTGTCTTGAATATCAAATTGCAGGGAAACCGATTCAAGTAATTTCCAGAGTTCAGTTGTGTAATATTCCTTCAGTAGGCGAATCTTTTGATAATGTAATTATAAATTTGTTTGGAACTTTGCCAAGAAGTAAGGGTAGAGATGATTGCATAACTAATTTTGATTATATAAAAACAATCTAAGAGATGTTTGGCAACTAGCGGAGGAGAACGGAAGAGCTTGGCACTTAGCGAAAGAAAACCCGAACGGAATTCAAGGGGGAACTGAAGGAAAGCTTGATTTTCGATCACAAGAGAGAAGTTTGTGTGTAAGAGATAGTTTTAGTACTAGTCTCGAGAGAAAGACCCTTTTTACCTTATAAATTTGAAGGTCCTTTTTCAGTGTTAGAGGAGAGAGGAAATATACATTATAGAATTAATGTGGGTAAGAGTAGAGCAAAGGCAATGAATGTAAATTTGTTTCAGAATTATAAACAACGCCCCGTGCCGTGGTCTCCGCCCATGTAACAGTGTTACTGAGAGAAATTAGTTTTGAGAAAGACGCAAGAAGGATAATGTTATAGCAGATAGCCTCTCTAGTTTTTTCAGAATGAGTAGCCTAATGACCGTTTTCTGTTTTGGCACGAGTGGTTGAGCGGATGAAAAAGTATTAAAGCTTTATGCAGAATTGTTTCCCCACTGTTTAATTCTTGCTCCTCTTTAGAAAAAAATAAAATCAGTTGATTTCATTTTTTTTCTCTTTTGGGGGGGCGTGTGATGGTAATTGCTTCATAGCAAAGGAAGATAAAGGAAAGGAAGACGCATTTTTGAGAAGTTCGGCAGTAAGGAGGTTTTCGTGCCCGTGTTGGAGACGCCTTTTCCTCGCGGCGTTCTGGAATCGTCGGGCGTGTTGTGGATCTCGTCGGGACGTGAGAAACGCCGCGATTTCTGATGCAATACCTCGTCTAGATTCATCTAAGAAGTTCTAGAAATCCCTGGAGTCGGTGACGTTCGCCGTAGGCTCCGCCCCCAGAGTGCCGTATAAATACGACGAACGAACTTTGGAGAGCAGTGACCGTAGAAGAGAGAGAGATCGTAAAAGAGAGACTCCAGTTAGTCACAGAGAGTAAGAGCCACAGATCAGATTATCAGTGAGAGATCAGCAGCAGTGATTGTCAGAGAGAGACTAGAGATGAAGGAACCGACGAAGTATCAATCAAAAGAAGAGTTGGTTGAATATTGGTCTAGTCGTCTTCAGGAGTGGACGAATTATCTCGTGTTTTCTCGACGTCGAGCAGACTTCAGAGAAGAAAAGGTCCTGCTACAGGTTTTGGGGAATTCCTGCCTTTCAAGTAGACTAGTTTCTGCAATACGGAGTCAAGAGGACGACTGCAATTGCCGCTCTACATTCATGAAGCCAGCGCGTCGAATCGCCAAATCGACTAGCAAGTATTTGAATTGCCTCACTGTTCCCCCAGTATATGCAGTGTAAGATTCTAATCTTTTTATGTAAATAGGAGATACCATTCTGCATTTACCTTTGTTAGTAAGCTTGTAAATAAACCTTTGTTGTGTTAGTGTTTCTTTCTATATTCGTATCCCCAGTTTCAACTGTTTGTGTTGATATATTTTTTTTTATTTATTTCATATCGAACCTGAAGCGGACCTCTCTCAGAGGCCGTAACATTGTGTCGACCTTTAACCAGGATATTTCGACACCGTAACATTGTCTCTGAGATCTCAGAGTCCGTAACATTGTGGCGACCTTGCCAGGATATCAACACTTTAACAGTTTGAAACAGGGTGGATATAGAAAGAATCAGAATGAGTGAGATGGTGAAAGAGTTTATTGAGTCAGGTAAGCTACTACGTCTAGAGGGGAATGATCTCCGTGAGTATGTGGAGAAGAAAGAAAGAGAGAAGCATGAGAGAGATAAAAGAGCGGCTGAGATCTCAGAGTCCGTAACAATGATTCAGCACAAGGACTATTCAGCGCAGAGACAATTTGGCGAAATAAAGCTAAAGCATGGAAAATTAAGAAAACAGTGATCAAATTAGTTTTTATTTGTAAATTATTTTTGAAATTCAAAAAATGATATATGGTACTTATTGAAATAAGAAATTGAAAATTATACTAATTTATTTCTGATTTGGAGACAGAAAACAAAAGTAACTACTTGCAGTTAAATATATTGGTAAGAATCTAGATTGTTTACACTTTGAACCATCGAACAATTGACGGTTGTTATTTATGCTAAAACAACAAGCGAATAATAGTTACTGGTATTATTCTAAACTCGGACTGGATGTATTCCTTTTCTGGAGCGTAGTTCTTTACAAACATTCGGGGAGCTGAAGAAAAAAAAAAAAAAAAAAAAAAAGAGAGAAAAAAAAAAGCACCATGGAGCGGATTTTAGAAGAGAAAGGTCGTGATCACATTCTATTAAATGGATTTTGCTATCGTATAGATAGAAAACTTCATAATGAAAAGGAGTCTTGGCGTTGTACACAAGACACATGCAGAGGTCGAATTCATGTTGAATGGAAGTTCATGGGAATAAGTTAGGACGCAAAAACTCATGTGGAGTTTTTGAAATTGGAGCAAGACAACGCAGAGAAAAGGATACCGAGAATCAGAGAACAACTAAGGCAATAAAAACGCCAGTTAGTAAATATGGGAATCTAGCAAACAAATTGGAATACTTACAAAATATAAGCTACCTCATGAATTTCAGAAATAAATTAGTATGAATATTTTTGTCCAGGAATATCTTATAGTATCTCATTTCAGTAAATATTTTTGGCTATTTTTTTTAACTCAATATGTTACAAATAATAAATTTATTTGATGACTGTTTTCTTCTTTTTCCATGTTTTTATTTTATTTCGAAAAATGTCTTTGTGCTGAATAGTCCTTGTCCTGAATCGTCATGCGTTGAATTGTCTCTAAGCTGAATTGTCGGCTCTGAATTGTCCTGCGCGGAATTGTCGGTGCTCCACATAAAAAGATCTCTATTAGTGCTGACGTTTCAAGACAAGTCTCATTTTCAAGGCTGTAAAAAGAAGAATAAATGTTGTAGATTGAAAATGAGACTTGTTGTCTTGAAACGTCGGCACTAATAAAATGTTT
>NC_087218.1:28344376-28346876 GCF_015104395.2 Macrobrachium nipponense | reverse complement strand
GCAGTAATAAGTGGTACGAGCACCAACCTGAAGGAGTGATAGAAAACGATCAGGCAAAGTTCCTCTGGGACTATGGTATCAGAACAGATAGGGTTATACGTGCAAATAGACCAGACGTGACGCTGATTGATAAAATCAAGAAGAAAGTATCACTCATTGATGTCGCAATACCATGGGGCACCAGAGCTGGAGAGAAAGAAAGGGAAAAAATGGATAAGTATCAAGACTAAAAATAAGAAGGATATGGGATATGCCAGTCGAAATTGTACCCATAATCATAGGAACCCTAAGCACGATCCCAAGATCCCTGAAAAGGAATCTGGAAAAACTAGAGGCTGAAGTACCTCCAGGACTCATGCAGAAGAGTGTGATCCTAGAAACGGCACACATAGTAAGAAGAGTGATGGACTCCTAAGGAGGCAGGATGCAACCCGGAACCCCACACCACTATAAATACCACCCAGTCGAATTGGAGGACTGTGATAAAAAATAATAATAATAATAATGAGGACTTTTGAAGAATGTTCCGTCCTCCGCTTCACGTGTGAACGCAGCGTTGATGGTGCCCTACCCTTCTTGGACGTTCGGGTACAGCAGACCCTACGGGACATACCACCATGGTTTATAAGAAACCCACTAACCCTGGTCTATGCCTTAATGGGTCCAGTGAGTACCCAGACAGGTATATTACGAAAGACTGCAGCTGATTTAATCCAAAAAACAAATTCCAAAATTCTTGAAAGCCAAGAAGATGGATTATATTAATGTTTATCAATTTCCCCAAAGAACCCTGGCCAGCTTATTCGTGACATCTGATTAGAGCTTCTTAGAGCTGAGATCATAACTGTATGCCAAGGCTTTTAGCGGAGATGTTAAAAGCCAAAGATTCCTGAAAGCCACTGGATGTGAAGCATCACAGGCCACGAGGGACAGTTAAAACTGTTTTAGCCTACTTAAAAGAAAGGGCACTCTACGCCGATGACACTCCGGAGGCTTAAGTCTTATAAAACTCGAGAGGTTTGCCGAGGAAGGTGTCGCCGAGATTAAGCTTTACGAGCACTTAAGGAATCAGGGTTGGATTCAGCTAGAAGAGATAGTGTCAGAGGATAATAATAATAATAATAATAATAATAATAATAATAATAATAATAATAATAATAATAATAATAATAATAACAAAGACCACCTAGTCGAATTGGAGGACTGTGCTAGACAAAAAAAAAAATAAAAGTTATGAAACACTTTTAAGTTATCAGGGTTGGATTCAGCTAGAAAAAATAGTGTCGGAGGATGATGATAATAATAATAATAATAATAATAATAATAATAATAATAATAATAATAATAATAATAATTATAATAATATAATAACGAACACTTCAAGTTACCAGGGTTGGATTCGGCTGGAAAGAATAGTGTCAGAGGATAAGAAGAAGAAAACCCTGTTTTAAACATACTTCACTGAATAAAATGGAAGTTTGTATATCATAGACGATAACATATCTTGTATGCCAAGTTAAGAAGGCGCAACATAAGCTCAACGGCATACAGACTCCCATTCTATCGACCCTTCATTATATTTTGGAAATTATAACAGTAATAAATGCAATAAAAAATTCATTACAATACAAAAAAAAGTATCTGTAGCTCTCGATAACCTAATTGTCTGTTATTATTACAGCCCACAGCCACATGCGACTAAAATAAAAACATAATAATACAATTGAAATGAACAAGAAAAATAATACTTTTGCGAAAAATGCCAATAATCACTGCTTCCAGAAAGTCTCCTATTTTCACATAAAAACCTCAGCAGACAAGAAGCCTCGACTGTGAGTTAATAAAAAAATAGATATTATATATATATATATTATATATATATATATATATATATATATATATATATATATATATATATATATAAGGAGAAAATATGCTGCCGCGGACCAGAGAACTTGAATTTCTCAAGTCCGGAAAAGTTACGGCAAAGTTAATATTAGCAACACGTAGTGAGGTAAGGCCCTTGGCCAGGAATATTCCGGCTAAACTGAATGCTGGTATATTACGAAGTTTTGCAGAGGAGCCTTGATAATTTGACGAGCCCATGAAAAATTAACTGCATAGGTTTTGGAAAAAGCAAAAGAGAGAGAGAGAGAGAGAGAGAGAGATCAGGCTTTAAAGACTGATGGTTTTAAATTAGTACCATATATACTACAAATTTCCATTGGAGTACGAGGACAGAGAGAAAGAGAGGTTTTGGATACATCAAGAGCTATTCGGAATGTCTACTGATACAGATTGTGTTTGCATTAAGCGCGCGCGAGAGAGAGAGAGAGAGAGAGAGAGAGGAACTTTATTTAAATTTCCTACTCTCCCACCATCATCGCATTTAGGCAGGCAGGACGAACTTTATTCTGGGGGCCACACGAGAGAGAGAGAGAGAGAGAGAGAGAGAGAGAGAGAGAGAGAGAGAGCGTTCAAAGGAGTGTTGCAGCGCAGT
>NC_087218.1:28329376-28339376 GCF_015104395.2 Macrobrachium nipponense | reverse complement strand
GCATTCTTAAAATTTCTGTTGACAAAACTAGGATCCCATAACTTACTCGAATTCAAATTGCTTCTCGGCTTCCTCTCCCATCGGAGTTTGTTAATCTCTCAATTTTATCGAAATTGAACCCTTAACTCATAGAGTCTAACTCAAATAGTCTTTATTTTACTGAAGTTAAATATTTCTACCAGCAAGCTCTACTTAAGAAAATCAAGTATCACGTCTAGATGACCTAAATTCATTTCTTCCTTCAAGTCATTAAACGTCACTGATTGCCTGTTCATCCACGTTTGGAAGCTATACCCCACATTCCCTCCTGAACAGTGATGAAAAATTAATCATTTCAACATTAGTAATGACGCAACATCCTTTTAACCTGTTATGTGAGGTCCTTGAGTGATTATAAATGGCGCTTTCCTGAGCAAGGTAAATCTTCTTCCTAATGACTCCCACCTCTACCTGTTCTCTCGAACTCTCGTCCCCGTTTCAAGGCGGAATCTCTTATCATTTTTGTTGGTACTTTTTCAGACAGCACTCTTACTTCTCCCTCACAGGCGGCCTCGTGACACTCGTCGGCCCATCTCTTTTTACATTCATTTTTAAGAATCCAATTGCTATCGGATCCATGACTCAGTAGCTGCTTCTTTCTCTCTATTTCCAAAGCTTTTGGATTCTCTTCCTGCTGCTGTACCCCCTCCCACCAATTTTTGCACATTCTCATAACCTAAAAGGCAGACCTATTTTCTCCACCTCTTTCTGACTTCCTCAAACTTGGGCTATTATAAATGCATAAGGCTGACAGGTTAGTGGCTTATGTCAGAAACAAGCTTAGGAAGTATTGTTAAATCAATTTCGACGGCCTGACGACTCTCCCAAAAATGGTAGTCGTACCTAAAAGGGATAAAAGGTTATTAGGAAAAATGTCTGCCGTCTACCAACAGAATTCGTTCGACACTTTTTAAAAACAGTGCTTTACGAACATTTCTTCCATCAGCCGCCCCTGAAATATTGACACACGCAACACAGGAACCTGAAAAAAGAAACGTGAAGCCTCCGCCAGCAGCGCCCCCCTCCCCCTCCCCCTCCCCCCCAGCCCCCTGGCCTCAGATTCTATTTGATCTAGCGCCGTCAGAATCCGAATCCTGGACCTTGATTCGCCATGAAGAAAAAAAAAAAAGTATATGTCTTTCTCGGTATAAAGGGGACGCATTACGAAAGGTAAAAATGGGGGGAGTTGGGGGAGAGGGGGAGGGAAGGGAAGGGGAATGGGACGGGGACTATTTAATTACGAAAAGTAAAAAGGGAGGAGGTGGAGGAGAGGGAGATAAGGGGAGGATGGGAAGGGGATGTGGGAGGGGGCGTATTAGGAAAGGTAAAAATGGGCATAGGGCGTATGTTAGGGGAGGAGGAGGAGGAGGAGGAGAAGAGAGAGAGAGAGAGAGAGAGAAGATAATGACAAAACGTTTTATCAAACAGGATTCCTCATGTGACACACTTTCAACTTTCGAAACCTATATCTTTGTCGTTGTATTGATCGACGAAACCAGGTCACTGTGATGATGAGATCAATCAATGGAAGCTGTTTGTCTTTTTGTCGACATTGCCTTTTGTTTCCCTTCTCCCCTCCCCACCCCCCTTTATTTTGACAGCTGACTTCGGCCTGTTTCAATTACAATACTGAATAAAGAAAGTGCTTCCTACTCCTGTACATATTGGCCATTCTGTCTCTATGCCTCAGTACATAATAGAGTGACCTACATAAGTATTATTATTCAGAGCTAAATAGTTTACAAGAAATCTTGAAATCGGAGAATCCGGTTGTTACACGGCATTCAGTTATTGTAAATGCATCTATCTTGCTATTCACGAAGGTTTATTGAATAATAAACCCTTATTTGACGATAACAACGTACTGAGAACTGTTTTAGTTCTTTAAGCTGTTTCCTGAGGATTAGTTTAAATTTAAATATTCCTATTCTATGTATTTATATTGTATTATCATTCTACAGAAATGTAAAGTCGACCATTTAATAGACATTCCATTCACCCACATTCAGTTTGTTTATCCAATCTATGTTTATGCCTTTTGGGTTTATTCATTTATTCATTTATTGTTGCAAATTCTCTTTTGACATTGCTCATATTCATTTATTCATTTATTGTTGCATATTCACTTTTGACATTGCTCACGTATTTTTCTATTTGTATATCTGGAATAGCTTGGAAAGATATTTCGTGATACTTTTTTTAAAATTTACTTAGCCAAATCTCTCTCTCTCTCTCTCTCTCTCTCTCTCTCTCTCTCTCTCTCTCTCTCTCTCTCTCACTGTAATCTCCTTAGCAGCTGCTGACCTGCATATTACACCACTGAGCGATTACAATAACAATATTTTGCAGCTCACTTGGCACTTAATCAGTAGTCTTCAGAACATCCCCGACTCGATACACAGGCGTGGAAAACGATATAGAATATGAGAGAGAGAGAGAGAGAGAGAGAGAGAGAGAGAGAGAGAGAGAGAGAGAGAGAGAGAATGGCTAAGTAAATTTAAAAGAACAACATTATAAAATATATTTCAAGATATTCCAGACATAAAACTGAAAACAAAATAAATATAAAAACAGAACTGAATAAGCAAAAATAAATGAATAAACTTGAACTGAATAGAGAGCAAGTGGTATTTATTAATATTTTGTTCTGGGATATATCTTGTATCATCGGTTTGAACAAAGCAAAACATGTCATATTCCCTTAGTGTAATCGGAGAGCAACTGAATCAAGATAATATTTTAATTTATTATATGGAAAAATGAAAAATGTTCATTCGACAAACTATTTTCCCTTTAAGAGGTCATTTACCAAAAACAATTAAAACTGTCGATATGAAAGCCATTGAAATCTCGACTTTCAGTAAACCGCCCAATCAGTGATAGTGAAGGAGAATTGACTGGATTAATATCAACGAAAATTCAACAAAGTTGTAGGTCATAAGTGTACGTAGTGCAACCACGTAAACATGGTAATTTCCAAACAATAAACACTCCAAGTAAGCAAATAAACAAGTAATACGAAAGGTTATCAACTTCAAGTAGTCTCATTCATTTACAGGAGTCATGGAAACCATGGACCGTCGATACAACACCGTGGAAGAGCTGCAGCAATTTCTTTACAAAGAACGAGACTGATGGAAGTAGTCTCAACAGTTCCCTGCGAAGGAGTTCTAATATATATATATATATATATATATATATATATATATATATATATATATATATATACATATAATATAGATATATATATATATGTATACGTAATAGCCACATGAAAGGTGAAGAATCAAAGACCAGGTACCAAGCGCTTTCGTGTATTGCGTACACTTCTTCGGGGTACAAAGTAAAATAAATAAATAGAAACATAAACAAGAAACTTTCACAGAACAAAGATCAAAGCCACTAACAAGCAAAATTATCATTACAAATTGTCACTACCAAACAAATAAGAATACTTTAAAAGTGCTTAAGAACTGAAACTGCAGTTAGTATAACAGGCTGTTGCTAAACGGTGACATTGTATTTCCCTACAATTTTATAAACAAGGTAACTATCTATTTAAAAAGACCTGAACTCAGATTCATTAGTTGATCGTTAAAATGTTTAATAAATGCAGATTCAATTATGTTTCTTTTTACAATATGGTTACAAAATATTACTTCAGATGCATTTTTCCAGTCTGATACTATGTAAAACTCATTCATGTGTACAAATAAAGCACTCGTCGATTGACCTGTTCTAACTGCGTAACGGTGTTGTTTTAGACGGTAATCTAGTTCTTTACCAGTTTGACCAAGGTAGTTGTAATTACAGCCAGCACAAGGAATCGTGTAAATGCAGCCATAGTTGTTTTGGGGAATTACGCACAATGATATTTTGAAGTGTTCCTGAATTTTTATATACCACATTTATCTTGAAAGTTTTCAGTAATTTCTGAATAAAAGAAAGATTGACATTATATGGCAGTGTTAAGATATTTTCTCTCACAAAAGGCTCCCTGAGTTCAGGTCTTTTTAAATTAGATAGTTACCTTGTTTATAAAATTGTAGGGAAATACAATGTCACCTTTTAGCAAACAGCCTGTTATACTAACTGCAGTTTCAGTTCTTAAGCACTTTTAAGTATTCCTTACTTGTTTGGTAGTGACAATTTGTAATGATAATTGCTTGTTAGTGGCTTTGATCTTTGTTCTGTGAAAGTTTCTTGTTTATGTTTCTATTTATTTATTTTACTTTGTACCCCGAAGAAGTGTACGCAATACACGAAAGCGCTTGGTACCTGGTCTTTGATTCTTCACCTTTCATGTGGCTATTTACGTACATATTTGTCACGTGCTGTTTGGTGACGTATTGCTGATATATATGTATATATATAATAAATCTATCTATATATATATATATATATATATATATATATATAGTATATATATAACATATACATATATATACACACACACACATGCACACACACACACACACACACACACACATATATATATATATAGATATATATATATATATATATATATATAGTATATATATATATATATATATATATATATATATATACATATATACTATATATATATATATATATATATATATATATATACACATACATATATATATATATATATATATATATATATATATATATATATACACATATATATACACTTACATATATATATATATATGTGTGTGTGTGTGTGTGTGTGTGTGTGTGATTGTGTATGTGTGGTGTGTCTGCAAGTGCTTGTTAAATATATATAAATATGTAATATATATGTGTATGTATATATATATATATATATATATATATATATAATATACAAATATATATTTACACTACATAAAAATTATTTATAGATATATACAGATATATATAGCCTATATATATATATATATATATATATATTATATCATATATATATAGATATATATAAACACATACATATATTCATATATATTTACATCAAGACATTGGGACAACGGATGGAAGCGGTGTGTGAGGCTTCTGTCTTTTATCACAATTTCTTCAGGACAGCAATGTTCTAGGGGCAATTTCCCCTGAGACAACTTTCCCGAAGCAATGTCTCTCTCTTTATATTGTTTTTTTCCTCTGTTACACTGTCTTTTTTGTGGGATGTGTCCTAGGTGGGGTGGGGGGTTGATGGGGGGGCGGGGATAGATGGGAGAAAGATGGAAAAGGAAAAAGCTATTAGGCAATAACAAGGTGGAAAAAAGCAGAAAAACTAAACAATACTGAGGCGTATTTGTTGAGATTCACCTTTGCGTATCACGGAAGAAGACGCAGGAGAAGAAACGGAACAAGACGCAGGGGGAGACGAAGGGAATTGTGTATGTATGTATGTATGTATGTATAAGAATATATATATATATATATATATATATATATATATATATATATATATATATATATATATATATATTTGTTCCCCTTTCCATTCATCTTCGGTCCCCTTTACTCCGCTGGGATACGAGCAATACGAACGGGAAGTATCCTTTTTCGTGGGAGCTTTATATAAGATCTCGATATTTGAAGAAACCCTCTGTAGTGCTATTTCTAAAATTGTTCTGTTATGGCCATCAATATTCGTTCCTTGCTCACATATTTTCAAAAATCGTTCAATATTTCTGACGTTCATGATTATTCTTCCAAAATAAACATAAAAAGTTCATGCTAAAAACGCATGCTTGATATACATGCTTGCAAAATCAAGCATAATGAACATTATAACGATAAAAACATACTAAAAATTTATGTTGCCAATAACAAGCATAAGGAATATTTTTGGGTGACAAAAATATGCACACTGAAGATTGTCGACACAGACTGGACCAGTTGCCGATAAATACACGAATTGTGGATACTGTTGAGGAGAAATTCCCCGATAAATACACGAATTTGCGCATACGACATTTCCAAGGTTGTAATGGAATGGAATGGAATGGAATGGAATGGCATGGAATGGAATATGGAATATGGAATGTAGGCTTGAAGTCAAACACTAGAATCCAAGAGAAATTATTCAGCGCTGTAATGAATTAGGTTTGAATAAATAAAAGAATAAATTATTTTAAAACTATGGTAAAAATTTATATTTGGTAAAAACTGATATCCTCCATAACATAATTAAAACTTAGAATTCATAATATGCATATAACCTTCGGTGCAAAACAGTAAAAAATATAAAATATTCATAAAAACACTTATATACACAACTGCATTTCCAAGGTTGTAAACACACTGAAAAATTAAACAGAAATTCACTGCTGATGGATGACCTTTAGCAGATGCGACGGACATGCGGTCTATCAACCAAGTGTAATCCCAGATTATTTCGACGACCGTTTTCATTTAAGTCAAAACGGGGGAGTTTCAATCAAGATTAATTAAATGTTAATTATTACTAAGAGAATGACGCGATTATAATACGACACTCTACTAATCGCAACTCATAATTATTATACTTGAAGCGACTCCAGTTTCGAATTATTATTTTATTATTTTTTTTTTTTTGGTCTATCAGTCCTCCAATTTGACTGGGTGGTATTTATAGTGTGGGGTTCCGGGTTGCATCCTGCTCTTTAGGAGTCCATCACTTTTCTTACTATGTGCGCCGTTTCTAGGATCACACTTTTCTGCATGACTCCTGGAGCTACTTCAGCCTCTAGTTTTTCCAGATTCCATTTCAAGGATCTTGGGATCGTGCCTATTGCTCCTATGATTATGGGTACAATTTCCACTGGCATATCCCATATCCTTATTTCTATTTTCAGGTCCTGATATTTATCCATTTTTTCCGTCTCTTTCTCTTCAACTCTTCAAAATTATTATTATTATTATTATTATTATTATTATTATTATTATTATTATTATTATTATTATTATTATTATTATTATTATTATTATTATTATTATTATTATTATTATTATTATTATTATTATTATTATTATTAATTATTATTATTAATTAATTAATTAATTAATTAATTAATTAATTAATTATTAATTATTAATTATTATTATTATTATTATTAATTTTATTATTAATTATTAATTATTATTATTATTATTATTATTATTATTATTATTATTATTATTATTATTATTATTATTATATAATATATGAACCCTATTCAAACGGAACAAGCCCGCAGGGGCAACTGACTTGAAATTAGCGCTAGCGGAAAAAATTAGGGGGAGTTTAAATATGAAAATATAAATCAATATGAAATGACCAGGATCATATCATTAAACTTTGCATTTTTAAGTGAAAGGGTAGAGATGGAAAAAATGCATTTCAAATATTTAATAAATTTAAATTTAAATGGCTTAGACATTTATGAATACAAATAATTTAAAATGAGATAAATTTCACTGTAGCAGCTGGTGGTGGAATGACGTAAACGAGTCCTCGAATGATTAAGAATGTCAAGCGAGGACGAAGAAATGCACTTTTGTACGAGAGATTAAGGTTCACAAACTGCGAGGCTTAACCTTCTTCCTTTCCACTCATCCGCTAAAAAATACAAAGTAAAGGAGAATCAACCACGGGAAAAATCAGAACAAAAGATACAACACTAATAAAAAGTAAACTAAAATAAACCAACAAAAATCAACACTAATCAAAATATCAATTACTGCAATCGCATGATTAAAATCTACAATTTTCATGTAAATCAATAAAATCTTGAATCAACGAATCACCGAAAACAGCAGTTAGCTAATCACGAAAATCACCTTACGTAAATATTTATTAAATCAACACTAATTCACAAAAGCTCTCAAACATCATTCAGGGATAAACAAATAGCAAAATCAACGAGTAGTCAAATACCTAAGAAATAAATTTATAGACTGCATTGAAATCATAGGTTCAATCTAGCAAGAATTTAATAAATTAAAATACTTGAAAAAACAACTTTCAAAAACACTGGCATATAGAATATGTAACGCAAGAACAAGCATTAAAGCCCCTTATGCTTACCCTGTTGCGATAACAGTTCTGGCGATGTGTGGAAACCAAATCATTCAAATAGACGATCATCGCTAAGCAGCGTTCCGGATCCCATCCTCGATGAATTCAGTGTGTAATTATGTCCATGATGGAGAAAAATCCATAGTAATTAATCCAGCACTAAATCCAGTAGTAATCCAGGACGGAGTCATAAATCCAGCGTGAGTGTATAAATCCTTAAATCCACTTGAAAAAATGTGAGAGCGAAAGAGAGCCGCTCCTCGTCACTCCCGTGTAAGGTTATGCTGAAGACTGCTTAACTGTGTGAAAAAACTTCACAAAGGCTTTAGCGGCATGCAGATATAACTACTGTTAAGTAGTTACTATTTAAAAGCAAAGGGGCAATTAGCGACACTTCTGTATGCCAAATGTATAAATACTGAATATTCAAATTAATAATTTGAAGTTTTTTGTTTCAATGCGCTCCCAAAGAATTCGGTGATCTTAGAAATAACTGAAGGTACTGGCAAACACAAAAAGAATAGTTAGCTCATTGAAAAAGAAAAAAATGGACAAATTAATAATTTCTTAATAATATTTCATGGTGGATTTGAACTAACCCTATATAGTAGGCGTTTCGTGCCTAAGACTGTAATATTTTTAAGAACGTCGAATTCGATTTCAGCTGATTAAACAGTACTGCAAAAAACGGTCATTACGCAAAATCAAGAAAATTCGTCTAAATTTTTTAATAAACAGAGTAAACAGTTTCACCTGCAGCTACGTCATCAGTTATAATTAAATCTACGTCAAAGTAATTATGTCACTATTGAAATACGAATTAATGACAAAGCTCTTAAGCTATAAATAAAGATGCTAATATTACGAGCAACAATACATAATGAAACGATAATAAAAATTATTTGAGAAATAAAAAGCAGGAAAAAACACAGAAAACAGAAAATCACAATAAAAGGAAAAAGATGGAGAAAACCCCACCAACAAAAGTATGAGGAACAGAAATGGAGAAACAGAAGTAAGAAAGACAAAGAATAACACTATTAGCCAAGGAAAAGGATGCAAAGAAAAAAAAAAGAAAGTGGGTGAAAATAAATTACTATCAACATCTGCAAAGATGGAAAATAAAAATGAGAAATATTAATCAAAAGAGAAAGTAATTCAAAAAGAATTTTAAAATAGCAATTATTTCGGAGATAACTTTAATACCAGCAACCCAACCACCCCCCCCCCAAAAAAAAAAAAAAAAAAATATGCCGTTTTCCATCAGAGGACCGGCCTTCACATTTCACAAAACTGTGGAAAACAACAGATTCAAGGCTTTCCGTTTAATTATTGTTGTGCGCGTTGATTTCAATGATTATACAATAATACATTAGGGATTGGGGTGTCGTTCACCACTGTAACAGCATTAGTGGGGGTGGGGGAAGGAGGGGGAAATCATTGCATATATCTAAAAAAAAAAAAAAAAAAAAAAACAGAAGCTTTTCAATGGATTCAGTCGTATGTGATTATATATATAATGATTCCGACCCTCCGATTTTGTGATAAGCTGGATTCGTCGTAATTATTCCGCGTTGTGTGACAATCTCTCTTTATTTAACTGGTGTAATTAGTTCGTATCAGGCGATTATTTCTTTCGATGTAATTTAGTGTAAATATATCGTATTTATTTCGTAGTATTCGCGTTTTTTCGCCTAGTCGATTTTGTGAGAGAAATCAGGTGATGTTTCTTTTACTGATGTAAACTGTTTAGGTCCACTGAGCGTTTTTGTGTACCTCCATTGCGTCAAAAAATGATACAAGAGCTATGCTGTGGGTGATCAAATACTCAAAACTTTTATTAAATGTGTATGCAAAAGCGCGTACACACACACACACACACACACACACACACATATATATATATATATATATATATATATATATATATATATATATATATATATATATATGTCA
>NC_087218.1:28309376-28324376 GCF_015104395.2 Macrobrachium nipponense | reverse complement strand
GAAACTGAGGGGAATTCTGCCAAGTATTGAGCCCATTTGAATACACGTGTAACGAGAGAAGCTTCCAATTTTACAGCAATTTGCCTTATGCATGCACCGTGCTGTCAACGTAAATGAACGAAAAATACCTTGCTGATTGAAAGCAAGATAAGAAGGGCAAGAAAAACACTGGCTGATGGCCTTATAGAAAAGAAATCGAAGAGAAAATCACACCCTCGTAATTCTGTCATTCGTATGTTTTACGACTTACATACTAATATATATATATATATATATATATAATATATATCTATAATATATATATATATATGTGTATATATATATATATATATATAGTATATATATATATATATATCATATTATGATATATAGCATATATATATATATATATATATATATATATATATATATACATACACATACAGGGTGTATCGAAATTAGAGCCACCCCCCACCCTCTACAGCATAAACTAAAATTTGTATGGACAAAAACAAAAGTAATTCAGAACAGGTATATATTTATTTAAGTCTCTCTCTGAGTGTTTAATAGTTTGTGTGACCTCCATCTGCCTGTACCACAGACTACATTCATTAGGGTATGATTTCAGCAAATCGCAAAAAAGCCGAGACTCAACTCCATTTCCATGAGCACTTTGGTCACCTCTCTTCGCAGATCATTGAGGCTTGGTATACCATCATAGTTCACTGTGCCTGCTTCAACACGATCCTTTAAGATACTACCAATGTTTTCACACACATTAAGATCAGGGGAGCTACCTGGAAATTTACTTGACGAGAAGAAAGCGATACCACTGTTTCGAAGCAGCTCCTATGTCTGAAGAGCCTTGAAACATGGTGCCTTATCAAGCAAAAATATGACTTCTTCAACAGATAACACATTTTCAGGATCTTTGAGGAAATGAAATACTCCACCAGTAAGCACAGTTTCTCTGAAGTATTCACCATTCCAAGACTGTCCTTTTTCTTTGATGATCCACATTAACCATTTGGCTGTGAAACAGAAAAAAATTCCTAAACATTCAGGAAATTTCACAACTTGGTGATAGTGCACATCATCGCTGATATCATCCAACTTTGCAGCCCAAATGATGTCATTTTTATGATTTGGCATCCTGACTGTGTAAATGAAGAATTCATCTGATGTGGCAACATGGAGAAAGTCAACTTCATCCCAATCACTTCATCCCAATCTTTAAGAAATGAACCACAATACCATGCACGGTCTTCTCTCTGTTGCTGAGTGATGTTGGGCTTGCTGATAACATGAAATGGCTTGATAATAGATTTTTTCAACTCACGATATACAGCACTATAACTTCTCTTCTTTCCACTTTTTGTTTCTAGTTCAAGTGCCAATTTATGTAGACTTTCTTGGTTTACCCACTGTCTCAGCTAGTATGATGTCTTTTGACTCCTGAGAAAGGACTTCAGGCCTTCCAAGATTCTCACTATTTTCGCGATGACAGTCATATGGATTTTTGTTCCATTTTCTTTTAACATAGGATTCAGCTCATTAAATGTATTTAGCTATCCAGGAACGTGAAATGAAGGATGCGCCAGCATCCCTGGTCTCTCTGAAGGTTATAGCCCGGATACAGTCAATCCATCTGATTTCCTCCGAGTCGTTAGCCATGGCTGTATCCAACTTCGTCACTCTGTCTGAAAATACAAGAAATGTAAAATGAAAAAAGCTTAATAGAAACTTAAGATAATGTGCTTGGAGATAGGCTATAGCAGAAAACTTCATAACTTTTCATTTGTTCTGTGAATGGGGGTTCTAATTTCGAAATACCTGATTATCATATATATATATAGTATATATATATATATATATATATATATACATATATATACATATATATATATATATATATATATATATATATATAATATATATATATATATATAAAGATATATATAATATATATATATAAAATATACATATATATATATATATATATATATATAATATTATTATATATATATATATATAATATAATATATATATATATATATATATATATATATATATATATAGTTATAATAATATATGCACAGCATCCCTGGTCTCTCTGAAGGTTATAGCCCGGATACAGTCAATCCATCTGATTTCCTCCGAGTCGTTAGCCATGGCTGTATCCAACTTCATCACTCTGTCTGAAAATACAAGAAATGCAAAATGAAAAAAGCTTAATAGAAACTTAAGATAATGTGCTTGGAGATAGGCTATTGCAGAAAACTTCATAACTTTTGCATTTGTTCTGTGAATGGGGGTTCTAATTTCGAAATACCTGATTATATATATATATATGTATATATATATATATATATATATCTATATATATATATATATATATACATATATATACTATATATATATATATATATATATATATATATATATATATATATCTAAATATACATATAATATATATATAAAATATACTATAATATATATATATATATATATATATATATATATATATATCTATATATATATATATATTTATATATATATTTAAATATATAATCTATATATATATATATATATATATATATCGAGCTACAAATGTCCTTTAATATCTAATTTGCTCTACCTCGGAATTAATATATTTTCATATATGTTTAACCGAGGGGGAATTTATTAAGCGATAATAGAATTGGCGGCCGACAGGCGCAAACCATCGACCTCTCAATTCCAGTCCTGGAATTGAGAGGTCGATGGTTCGCGTCTGTCGGCCGCCGATTCTATTATCGCTTAACCGAATTAGATATTAAATGACATTTGTAGACCGATATATGCAT
Source organism: Macrobrachium nipponense (assembly GCF_015104395.2). NCBI lineage: Eukaryota > Metazoa > Arthropoda > Malacostraca > Decapoda > Palaemonidae > Macrobrachium > Macrobrachium nipponense. The sequence continues at coordinate 28,321,551 of NC_087218.1, read as the reverse complement.
ATGAATCACGGTAATGTGATAGACTTTATATATATATATATATATATATATATATATATATATATATATATATATATATATATATATATATATACAACCAATTATTTGAGCTGTGCAAAGTCACACGCGCGTCATTTGTAACATTCCTTTCGCAACTTCTTGCGGAACCCCTGCTAATGGTCTATGGAACCCAGGTTAGGAATCGCTGAATTAATATTAATAACCGACACCTCAATGCGAAGCGCTCTGTAATGGTAAGGAACCGAAGATTAACGTTTGCTCTTTCGTACTTCCTTTTCATTTCCATTGAATTCGTCTAGCTAGTTTTTGACAAAGTAGTATGAATAAAAATAAAATATTAAAAATAATAACTAGCAATTTGAGTAAAAGTGTAAATAAAAATCAGAGTGCATTGTGGATATAGTTTGTTAGGAATGACTGAAAGGATTAATAATTTATTGTTAATTTGTTGCTTTGGCTAACGGCAATGATGACAACGATTGTTAAAAGTGTTGGACATAATCTTAAATAGACAGAAATGGTAATATGAAGTGTTAAAATTATTGGTATAAAGTTAATTAGTCATTACAGAGATATATAGGGACAATATTAATTAGTCATTACATAGATATATAGGGGCAATGTTAATTAGTCATCAAACAGATATATTTAGGGACATTATGTTAATTAGTCATTACATATATAGGAACATAACGCTAATTAGTCATTACAAATTTAGCTCTATAGAAAGGTGTTAACTGGAGGGGTGATACAAAATAATCGTAAGTGGCTTTCCAAGGAAACACGTCCCGAGATTTACGAAAGAAATAGTGGCGTGGACCCTAATTTTCATTTTGAATAACGGCAGTGCGAGGTGTTAAAATGTCGATAAAAAGCGCATATCACCGCATAGGCCCAGAGGGAGATCGCCAGGTTAACAAGGTCAAGATAATCACACGACCTTGATCCCTCAGAAATGAGAAAAGTGAATTATGTCTTACCTTAATGTCCTTTCGTCCTTCTCCCGTCTTGGCGTCAAATCTGGAACAAAAAGAAGAGTTAAGAAATAAATAAACAAAAAATCTTATAGAAAAGAAAACTCTGAACCGCGAGAGAGATCGAAAACTCTCTTGAAAATAATAATAATAATAATAATAATAATAATAATAATAATAATAATAGTGCTCCTAGATACAGCGCACATAGTAAGAAAAGTGATGGACTCCTAAGGAGGCAAGATGCAACCCAACACTATAAAAACCACCCAGTTGAAAAGGATGACTGCGATAGAAAAAATAAAATACAATGATAATATTATGATTGGATATAATAATCATCTAGAAAACAAAACACATACTATATACTGCATTCTTAATTTCAATTAAGATAGAGAATAATAATAATAATAATAATAATAATAATAATAATAATAATAATAATATAATAATAACAATATAATAATAATAATAATATATTGTTTCCATGCGAAATTTTACGATTCTCAGTGAACAAAAAACGAATTAAAAGTAATATGAGGCCCAAAACACGAACGTCTTGTTAAAACACCCATGTAATTATAATATGTATTTCTTTGCTTTCTTCAGCCATATGTGTAATTGCACTCACTATCTCTCACTTTCTTTCTTACAAGTTCACGGTACGTAAATCACAAGAAAACAATATTCAGAAGGTTTTAAATTAGATCTTACATTTCCTTTTATTCTTATCGAGAACTTCCAAAAATCCATCCTAAGCAAAAGGACTTGTGTCCTTTATAAATCTACAAAACAAAACATAAAATGCCACTAAAATCCTACCTAGCAAAGGACTGGTGTCCTACAAAACAAATAAAAGGCTGAAACGTTGTGACACTGGACAATACTCCCTTTCAAAAGGACATAATACAGTAACCTTACTTTGTAATATACTCACGTGGTTTGGAAAGCACGAAAGGCATCCCACGTTAAAAGTGTTTCGTGCTCTGAGGCGCATTTAAAGGAGAAGAAAAAAAAAATTGGAGGAAGCATACCTCAAAATTTTTCGCCCGTGACACTACACGCTCTGGAAAATTACACACACACACACACAGAAGGAGTTAGCAAGAAAATAACACCTGTCCTTAAAGGAAACATACGTAAGATATTTTCAAACTGCAAAAAAGAGAAAAAAAAAAAAAAAAAAAAAAAGGGTGTGGGATATCCTACTAGCAGGCAGAGAAATAGTCTTTGGTTGACAAAAGTGTCTTCGGAAGAAAAAAAAAAAAAAAGTCTTTGTTTGAAAAAACTGGCATAAAAAAGTATTTGGCAGAAAAAAGTCTAGCACGAATAGACTTTGGCAGAAAAAAATGTTTGTAAACAAAAACAAAAAAAAACAAAAAAAAAAACAGGCTTTAGCAGAAAAAAAGATTTTGGCCAAAAAAAAAAAAAAAAAAAAAAAATGTTTGGCAGAAAAAGTCTTCGGTAGAAATAAACAGCCTTTGACAGAAAAACATCCTTTACTGACAAACGCTCATGGAAAACTAAGTTAAAAAAAAAAAATTAAAAACCAATTTAACATCCCACATGAAAGCCTCGGTCCCCCACACACATCCTCACCGACAACCAAGCAAAACCAACCCTTTCTCTCACCCCTCCCTCGCCCCCTACCCCCCCCTCCCCCCCCTCCGCACCCCAACAACAAACACAAACGCCCGGAAACCGACCGAAAAACAGATACACAAAAAAAAAAAGATCGCCGCTGCAAACGCAATAAAAGTTTAACAGATGCATAGAGATATATAGATAGATAGAGAGTAAGGAGTGGCGTGAATGAACCTCCGTTGGAAACACTATGCCAATCTGGTAAATGCATCCCCAATCTGGGTTATCCCAGGCTGGCGTCCTCTCCCCCCTCTCCTACCCTTCCCTCCCCCTCCCTCCTCATATAGTTATGTCCCGTGATGGATATTGGTAGCATGCCTGGCGGTGTTAGCGATATATGTATGAATTTCTGTTCAAATTAACTGCCAATACGGCTGCCCACTCAGGCACAATGCAATATGCAAGCGATGGATTTTCTTTTGCCAGGAGGGAGGGGGGGAGGGAGGAGGGAGGGAGGGAGAGAGAGAGAGAGAGAGAGAGAGAGAGAGAGAGAGAGAGAGATGGAGGGGTGGAAGTAGACTGGGAGGATGAGTGTTCAATACCATGATAGCTACGTTTTGAATATTAAACGTGAACTGCAAAATGCAGGTAGAAACGTCCTTTCACTGAATGTCCATTACTCCAGAACAAGGAACAAAGGCGGAGAGGACAAATCCATAACAAATGTTATATATGCGATGGTATAATTATCATTTACTCAAAGTGAACGCAAACATTTTGGAACCAAACATAAGGCTCGTTTGAGAGGTACAACGGGATGCACTGGCCATATAAAGGAAAAGTAAAACATTGCTATTGAAAGAAAAATAAAATATTTCGCATCAAAAATAATAAAGAACACGTTGCATAAAAGAAAAAAAATCTTGGCTCATATAAAAAGGAAAATTACTCATAATAAAACGAAGACGTTGCTCGTGTGAGAGAAAACAAAATATTACCCATAAAAATAAAAGAAAGCATTGTCCATATAAGAAAACAAACTATTGCCCATGAAAGAAAATGATGAGACATGCCCATGGAAGACGAGAAATAATTGCCCTTTAAAAGAAAAATTGGCATTGTCCGTATAAAAAAAAACGAACATCCATATTAGAAAACAAAAAAACATTGCCTCTGAAAGACAAAAAAAGCATCGTCAGAGAAAAAAAAAGCAGAACACTTTGCGCATGAAAGAAAAAAGGAAATATTCTCCATAAAAGAAAATAGAAAACACCGAATATGAAGGAAATAGAAAACTGACATTCGAGATGGAACTAATAAAGAAAAACTACTATGAGATTCAGGGCCTCTGTAACACGGTTTTTTCGCAATAACTTTTTATCTATGCATTTCATAAATATAACGCTTATTCAGAATACACATTATATCTACACATAAATTTTGACTGTATTCTGCTTTACGTAGGTTGAATAAATTTGATACTTACAATGTAAAAGTGACTTTTTTGAAGACGGGCCAACTTACTCAGAGAAAAGGTTTCGAACGCACTCGTTACGTAACTTATGACAGCATTTCTTCCCTCTTTCTCGATGGATGATTGGCTATACGTAACAAAGGCTATACCTCTGGCAACAATGACAAACAAATTAAATACAAGCAAAGCAGCACACCTTTATGAACTCTGAACCTCTCCACTGATAATTGTCATAATGAACAAACCAACAAAATATGTTAATAAATACAAAAACACTTCGATTATTAGTCTAACTCCCAAAATAAGTTTCCTAAGAAATTACCGTCTGCTTTATAGGTCATAATCAGATTGACAAGATGTAGGGAATAGATGGTAATTTTCAAAAACATAGTAGACAAGCTAGATTTGATAAGTGCTATATCCAATGTCATGCAATTTTTATTTATTGGCTATCTACCTATTTACTGAAAAAAAAATAGCCGGTACCTTCACCAATAATTATCGTTAGAATGATAACTGCATGAGTCTCCACCCACTTTGGCCTCGTTATAATTCAGGATAACACTGAAGGCTATCATGGGCATTGTTGGATTAGAAAATCTAACTTCTGGCTATAAAAACTCATTTCTCGAGTAGTTGTAAGAAGTGCTAAATGGCCCTCAAGGATCCAAGCAGTTGGCCTAAACGTTTAGTTCATGTATATTACTGCTATACTATTGCGGCACTACTGCTACAGAAGTATTACTACGCTAGCACAGATACCCCACCCACATCTATGTATCGTTCCGCCATTCATAAAGTCTATGGGTTTCAGAGCCGATGGAACAAGGTGAATGGGTTTCTGTCTAGTGGATGGGCGGCGCAATATTACGTCAAAAGGTGTTTACTTTGCTTACGTAATGAATGTTTTTCGACTCTTGGCTCGTAATCATTGGCCATGGCGTCGGCTAGATCATTTTTACTCTATAAAAATTAAAACTATCGGGTTTAGGTTATTGATAATGCTGACAAAATTTGTGTGTGGTTGTAAAATATACATATGTCAACTTTCAGCTACATCCGATGCTTTGACAAAGAGCAAAGTCCAAAAAACCGTGTTACAGAGGCCCTGAATCTCATAGTAGTATGGGGAAATAGCGATTATTTTTAACATGCGACAAACAAATGAATAAATAATAAAAAAACACGAATACATAAAGATTCACTGGTTACATTAACGACCGTGTTCAAGAACTATATAATTCCTTTTTCTGAAGAAAACGCAGTCATCTGCAATACGTTTACAAAATAACTAAAAATGTTTAGAAACAAAAATACTCTAAATATTCAAAAACAATAATACTAAAATTATCTATAAGCAACAATACAAATAAATATTTATGAACTACAATTCCGAAAATATTTAGAAATGGAAAAATGTTTATAAATATCAATGCTAAAAATATTTTTTAAAAAATATTTAGATACAGTACAAAAAATAAATAGAACAATAATACTACAAATACTAAGAAACAACACTAAAAATATCTATAAACAATTCCAAAAATATTTAGAAACAAGGATAGTACAAATATTTAGAAACCTTACTATAACTATTTGGAAACATCAATCCTAAAAATATTTAGGCACAACTATAATAAAATATAAAGAAACAACAATAGTATAAATATTTAGAAACTATACTAGAAATATTTGGAAACAACAAACCTAAAAATATTCATAAACAATATTAAACGTATTTATAGAAACAACTATAATAAAAATATTTAGAAACCATACTAAAAAATACTTAGAAACAACAATACTAAAAATATTTAGAAGCACTGAAAATATTTTTAAAGTTCGAAAAACATTTAGAAACAACAATAGTCAAAATATTTTAACTTCTGCTAAAATATTTGGAAATAACAATACTAAAAATATTCACATACAATTCCAGGAATATTAGAAACATCACCATAAACACGAAGAAATTCATCTCTGAAACAGACCCAGCGTCGACTTCTTCCTCACAGAATCAGGTTCCAGATTAGAGCTGAGCCGCTTCCAGCCTTTCAATCTTTCCACCCCGTTCCAGGAGTGAATATTCCATTAATTTAACATGGATGTTTATGTAAAGGGGCGGTGCTGTTTGTGATTCCATCTTCCCTCCAGGCCAGGTCTAATGAGTGAACTGGCATCAGCTTTAATGTTATTGTGGCTTGGGAAATTACCTCAGAATCCCCCCCCCCCCCCCCCCCCCCCCCGCCCCCCCCGCTTAAAATATGCCACCAGAGGTTTAACGCTCCCCGAGCCGAATATATGAAATAGGATTATACAGGAGTGATCGTATAATAAATCAAGTGGAAATGCGCGCGTGTGTGTATTGTGTTTATATATATATATATATATATATATATATATATATATATATATATATACACATATATAATAGATATATATATATATGTAATATATATATATATATATATATCTTTTATATATTGTTTATCTTGGTGTGGGCGTGTGTCAACTGAATAGCACAGTTGAACCTTCCCTTCAAGAGAAGATTGAACCAATTCACACATTATAAAGATATACGATCTTCATTGCCACTGACAAGCACAGGTGCAGAGAAAAAGAATTGATAAAATACGACCACCAAGAGGAGTCTATTCATTAAGACAACAGCGTCTTTTTCCAATCATACACCATTCATCTTTACCTTGTGGGCAATCTCGTAAGGCGATGATAAATTAGATATTTTCTTTTACACTGAATCCTCAAAATTACGTCAGTATCCTACTTCTTCCTCTCCCCTGTTTGTTCCACGAAATCAATTAACACAATATTCTGGCTAAATAACATTTTTCCTTTTCTACGTAATAAAACTGTTTTACGAACTGTTCAGAATCTTTTAACATAATGCAAACATCTCAAAACATATTTTTTTTCAATGAACACGAAACCGATAACTTCATTATTTCACTGAAAACCCAACTTCATTATTTCAAGGAAAAACCTACCTTCATGATTTTACCTAAAAGCCAACTTTCATTATTTCACTGAAAAACCAACGTTTATAATTTCACTGAAAAATCAACCTTAATTATTTCGTGGAAAAAGCAACCTTCATTATTTCATTAAAAATCCAGCCTTCATTATTTCTCTGCAAAACCAATCTTCACTACTTCATTGAAAATATAAACTGCATTATCTGACTGAAAAATCAACCTTCATTATCTGACTGAAAAACCAATCTTCATCATTCACGGAAAAACCAGGTATTATTTTAAAGGGAAAACCAACCTTCATTATAATAAATTCTTGTTAAAAGAATCGATCCTAGTTCTCGACTTTGCTCTGATTCTGGTTTCCATAAACCTGCGATTCATTTCTACATGCAGTATTCCAAAATTTAATTCAAGTGTGCTTTAGTTCTAACAACTTTCGCCAATGCAATGTCTCTTCTTGCTGTTTTTCTAATTACCTTCTGTTATTCCTTTCTAATGAACGTCATTTTCTTTGGGAGCTTAAATCTCAAGTGAATAGCCTCTGTGGGTTTGTTCCATGTGAACAGGCCTCATAATTCGGAATAATAATAATAATAATAATAATAATAATAATAATAATAATAATAATAATAATAATAATAACCGATTGAAAGCCCAGAGTGACGTAAGCGTACTATCTTCGTGCACCCGAGAGGTACCAGATTACATATAGAAAACGATTGTCTATTACAGGGAAGAGGCTGTGACATAACCGAGCCCCAACTTTAGTTGTGATGAGGTATGTACACTCGGCAAGGAAACTTAAGATACAGTTTTTTCAAATCTTCGGACATATATTGTTCAATAATGCTACACCTGGCAACTCTTGAAAGGGGGCGGAGTTTCAAAATCATAGCGTTTGTTGCTTTCTAGATTTCCATTAACTTTACACCATAAAGATTTTGTTGAGGTCCTATAATCATTTATACTTGAATGTAGAAACAGGCTCTATATTATTCGTTAATGTTGTTTTGGAACGTCAGTTCACGGTAGAATTTCGATCATCCTTTTTTAAACCTACTGTGAAACCTTATTTATAAGTAATGTTTGACACTAAACTGACGTAAAATTCATACGTAATTAAAGACGGATCTTAAACAATGAGTGAAAGGGTTTTAAAATTTGGGCAGTACTTGTGGAAATCGTGAGGAACAATACAGTGAAGAGTGAAATATTATGACGATAGAGAGAGAGCGCACGCAAGCATAGGCCTATCTATAGAGATACTTAATTCATTATATTTACTTTGAGAGAGTGAGTGATAATATTTTTTCAAATGTGTTTTAAAAGTGGGGAGGGAGAGAGAGGGGAGCAAAATCTGCTCATGTGAAAGCTTAGGCCTTTTTATAACAACTACTTAATTTCATTAAATTTTCTTTGGGAGATTGAGTGGTACTATATATATTTTTAAAGTATGTTTTAGAAGTGGAGAGAGAGAGAGAGAGAGAGAGAGAGAGAGAGAAGAGAGAGAGAGAATTATAGTACTGGTGACGGACTGGTGACGGGGTAAAGGCAGATGACAATATGAATTAAGTATCTCTATCGATAGGCCTATGCTTGCGCGATATGATATGACTGTCAAGATCGTGCTGCACTATGCTAGATAAAATTTGAAGGACCATAATATTCAAGTTAATTCTCTAAGAAATTCGTACCCTAATCTTGATTACATTCGTCAGTTGCCTTACCATTCAAAGATTGTAAAAAGACGTGGAAAATTTTAGACAGGGTGCGGTCATTCTTGCTCTCTTGATATATAGTCTTTACTTTTGAAAATCGGGTTTCATCCACAAATCATTCACGAAAAAAGTTGTGTTAAGTAATAATATTTATTACCACAAATAAATCAATATGTATTGCAGAGGCAATTAAAGTATTATATCGTGGGAGATCTTTCAGCCTCGCAGCAAAGAAATGCAGTCGTTTAGGGCTGTAAGCTACTACGAACTGCTTTGTAATGGGAGCATATAGCCAGAAAATCTTTGAGCTGACATGCTACTTTAACCTTGATTAAGATTTATATTTAAAGACGGTAGCTTTGTAAACAGCAACTAGCATTCGATCCATGTCAACGTCAAAGTAATCAAAGTGTGAAATCCGTTACGTTAGCCAGTATCCAGTGACTTGTGCTTTCCCGCTCGAAGTTCTAGGGCTCCTCCTCACATCATAGAAAACGTTCTTGCGGATGCAACTAGATTTGTTCAACCTACCTTAGCCGTCGCAACATTGAGTGCCATTGACGTCAGCTAACTTTAATCGCTTTGGAATACAAACATAAGTTTGTAGAAACTAAAATAATTGCATTCACCACTTACGATGATGCAATATATCCCCGTTCATGAAGCAAAACGAGTAAATATTGTCGTCGTGATACATAGTACTAAAATCAGAAATTATCATTCTATCTACCAGATCTCTATGAACGAATCCATCTGAGAAATTCCAATTACTTCGGGGATATATCGTCTTTTTAAGTATCTGAAAGGTTTTGTTTTGCAGTTTTAACTTATATGATATAATTTGCAGTATATTTTCATATTCTAGAGTAAATTTAGCGATATTATGTCTTTTCAGTAAAAACAAATGGGAAATTGGATGAACGAAAGCTAATGGAAACTGTATCTTCAGTTTTCTTGTCGAGTGTACAATACAATTAATCAAAGGGAGTGCAGCTGGGGGCCAAAGGGACGCTGCAAAGAACCTTAAGCAATGCCTTCAGTACTCTACATGAGGTACACTGACGGGTTACCTGTAAATCGGTTCCGGATGACTACGTCACGAGAAATAGAGTAGATAATTCTGAACTACGAAAAATAAAAAATAAATAAATAAAGCTATAAAAATCAATTTCCACAGAACGTTTGTTCGGGGAAAAAAGTTTCTCCTTCGCATCAGTGGTTTTGTGAGAACGGTGACACCTCCATACCTGGATTTCTGCTATGGGGGGAACCAGGACAGACTGAGGACCACAACAATAGCTAAAGTTTCCGAACGGATTGTCGCCTATATCCATACAATGGGCTCCCCTTCAGCGGTGGTCAGACACCGGCTGGAGGTCGAGACTTCAGGAGGAGGAGGAGGAGGAGGAGGAGGAGGAGGAGGAGGAAAGGAAGGGGGAGGAAAAGGTATCCGCCTCGTCTCCGATGAATATAATGTGACAAGGAGCAATAAACTCAATTTGGGTTTGCAGGACCCAATTTGGGCTGTGGCCATCCCTCCCCCTCCCCCTCCCCCCTTCCCATTCCATAAACACCGATAAAACGCGATGGAATTTACTTCCCATAAAGGCAGGAGCATTAAAGTTAAAAGCTCGCTGGATATTTTGAGCTCAAAGGGCCATTTCAGAGGCAAGACGCTGGAACCAAGAATACTGGAAGGTCATAGAAGAAATAAGAGAGGGAGGGGTAGGGATGGGGGGAGGGGAGGAGGGAGATAAGAGGGTTATAAGCAGCGAGAAAAAGTGCTAAAAACGATAGCTTTAAAGGGTCACGTTGCCATTTTCTCAATATAAGATACAGTAAGTTATCATGAACTTTTTTTTTTTTTTTGCTTTAAGAATAGCAAAGGTGAGGAAGGATTTCTCTCCGTGCTTCAAATACAAAATGAATTTTCGAACAAAACTGATTTATAAACTACAGGAGAAATGTGAATTTTTTTTCGTCGTTCTAATGGCAGATGGATAATCCTTACTAAGAAAGCCACGTACATTGTTCGCGCTTCCTTTGGATTTACAGAAACAAATTTTTCCGCTCACCCTTGAGGCCTATTCACAAAAGAAATGACTCATTTGAATCCATACATAACGAAGACTGGAAGACCTCGAAAACAAGAATAAGAAAGTGAGTGTGTCTCTCACTAAAATCCCACTAGGAATCAAGGAATGGAATGGAATGGAATATTACATTTAGGCCAAAGGTGAAGCGCTGGGAGCTATGAGGTCATCCAGCTCTGGAAAGGAAAATGAGAGCACAAAGGTTTGAAAGGTTTAATAGTAGGAAAACCCGGCAGTCGCATTATGACAAAATTTTAGGAAAAAGTGGACATTAAGTTGGAAGAAAGAGAACCAGAACCGAGGTTCAGGAAAAGGAATGAAAGAGGTTGAGGGTAGGAGCCATATGGAAGCTGCAATCAACCCCCAAGTATTGCCTACAGCGCCCCGTGTGAGGTGCACTGGCGGCGTTATTTCTCTGGTGATTTTCTGGCCTATGTTAGCATTATAGTGTTGTGGAATGGAATGGAAGATAGAATTCAGGCCAAAGGCCAAGCGCCGATACCTAAGAGGTCATTCTGCATTGCAAGGGAAAATGAAACGAGAAAAGTTTGAAAGTTGCAGTTGCACTATGAAACAATTTGACGGGTGACGGTAGAAATGAGGATAAAAAAGAGAATATGAACGGAGGTACATGCAGTTAGGGGCCGAATGGTCGCTGCAAATAATGCCTACAGCGCACCGTGTGAGGTCCACTGACGGCTCAGCCTTTTCTTGGGCAAGGGATTGTGTGAGCAACGCCAAGTAATTGCCGCTAAGAATAAACCATTCGTAATTATAACACCACCGTATCTAATGTTTGCCGCGCAGCAATTATGACGGTTAACGAAATATTTGATGTTTGTCAGTCACGTCTTGGTGCAAGTTGGAGGTCAACACATAACTAAATAAGGTCGTGTTGCATGCAGTCTCTCTCTCTCTCTCTCTCTCTCTCTGCGTGAGTGTGAGAAATAGTGTTCTCATTTCAACACTGCACGTATGCATGTAAGAAACACGGTTATGCACTCTCCTTGGTGTGCGAGTGTGTAACTAAGTACTCACTTTCGTTACTCGCGCGCGCGCGAGTGCGTGTATGTGTGCGTGCGACTTGCATGTGAAAACAGTCTCTCTCTCTCTCTCTCTCTCAGCGGGTGAGACTGTCTCCTCTCTCTCTCTCTCTCTGCATGTGAGAAAGGGTCTCCCTTACTTTCTCAGGTAAGTGAGAGTCAGTAAGTGAGAGAATGAGTGTCATCTTTAACCCTCTCTATTCTACTTTATTAATTAACTCCTCAGTTACCCATGTATCTCTCCTTCCCCGTTCCCTTCGTCATCGTCTCCTTCA
>NC_087218.1:28296876-28304376 GCF_015104395.2 Macrobrachium nipponense | reverse complement strand
TTTATCTCTACACATTATAAGAATTTCTATCTCTCTTCACACAATAAGTAGCTTTATTTCTCTTCACATGATGAGCATCTCTATCTCGCTTCACACAATAAGCATCTATATCTCTCTTTTTCTCACAACAAGCAGCTCTACCTCGCTTCACATGATAAGCATCTAAATCTCTCTTCCCTTGATAATCATCTCTATCTCTCTTCACACAATGAGCTTCTCTATCTCTCTCTGCACTATAAGAATCTCTATCTGTATTCACACTATAAGCATTAAAGACTCTCTTCACACACAAAAAAAGCATTTCTCTCTCTCTCCCTTCACATGATAAGCATCTCTGTCTCTCTTCACACAATAAGTAGCTTTATTTCTCTCCACGTGATAAGCATCTCTATCTCTCTTCACACAATATGTATCTATCTTTTTCACACAATAAGCATCTCAGTATTGCTTCACACAATTAGCACCTCTATCTCTCTTCATAGAAGAAGCATCTGAATCTTGCTTCACACAACAAGCATCACAGTTTCTTTTCACGCAAGAAGCATCTCGGTTTCTTTTCCCACAATACTAATCTCAGTCTCTCTTCACCACAACACAATATCCAAGACACTTAAGCTGCTTTTATGATTACTCAGTCTGAAAGAAAGATTTTCCTAAACACTGACACTTAATGGATATGAAGGCCACTATACTCTGTTTTTCTCCATCTGTCCATCCGCCTGTGGTGTTTTCGCATGGTAACACTGCGTCCCGGGCTTTAAATAGTTACACTATGTGTAAGTTTTAGGTAAATAAAAGGATATCTGGGTGTACATTTACAACTGAAAAGTATTTTAATAATTTACTGTATGCGAATGACACCGTTAATATTCGAAATAGGATATTATTTAAAGCCCAGGACGCAGTGTTACCATGCGCAAACACCACAGGCGGATGCACAGATGGAAAAAAAACAGAATATAGTTAAACATTAATTCTGAAGGTCAAGGGTTGTTTTATATTCCTTCAAATAAGTTCTAAAACAATATTGTCTCAAACATCCGATTCCCACGACCTTTAGAACGAGGACATGCTGCTAATTTGTAACTGACACAGCTAAAAGCAGCTGAACTATGACACAGCATGTAATTAGAGAAATAATTTATAATGAATCCCAGTTTACACATTACTAATCAAAATGACAGAATTGTGATGTGCATGAAAATCTTTTGTTATCAACATTTCTCGGGGATTGGCATCGATGATAATCTGAAAAGGTGATGCTGAGGATGGTAAGAGGCAAAAGGATTTCACTATGATTTAAAAACTCTAGCTTTTTCCATCCTAGGTATTCTGATCACTCCTTAAAAAACTCTACTAAGAATTTTGAGGATTTTAATATACAGCGGCACGAGGTGGACCTTATTTGAAAAAGGATTTCTGAAATTTAAAGCATTTCACATTTACGACTATAGGGTCTAGTTCCTGCCAGGTTCTCGTCGTTTGCAACAGAATACCGGAGGTTTAAAATAAGACTAAAAACTGTTTCGATTAATTATATATCTATGACTGATTAATTATATATCTATAAGCCGAACTTTTTTTTTAATCTTAAAAACTCTAAGGAATGCAAAACCTCTTAGTAGAATTTTCAATAACTTATAAGTGACAGACTACTTCCAAGTTATAAGCAGACTGAACTTTTAGGTTATTCACTCATACAGATTTAAAATCAGTCTTGCTGCACATCGCCTGATCAGGAATTTGACCTTATCAACATTTCATTGGGAACCAGACCTCAATATTCTTTCTACAAACTTCTCGCACATTGTTTCGGCCAGAGAACAACTGCACTGCAAATTTAACCAAGTTCTAAGATTTCTTAGAATTTGGGATTAAGATGCAAGTCAATTCTGAATCTACTCCAATATGTAAACGGTTACGAACCATTTCTAAATCCTTTCCAATCTAGAAACCTCAACCTTCAACTTCAAAGGGTCAAAGTTGGTAACTTGATTTTTTATGATTTTTCTGTTTTAATTTATCACATCTGGAAAAAAACTGCAATAAATAATTTAGGAAGACATAAATCATCAAGACCAAAGGGAATCTGTCACCTTGACATATAACGGCCAACTTCGTAAAAATATTCATAAAGAATTATAATAAATAATTTATCCCATTGAAAAACACAACAAACGTATATTACCCTCTGTGAAACATTTAAGCCGCCAAATACACGTGAAACATCTCAAAAGAGAGAGCGCGCTTAATTATTTAAGTATTATATTGCATGCAAGTATAAAAAGTATAACCAATGTTTAGTCAAATGCAAAGCATATAAAATCAGTGACCAACACCTTGGAGAGGCAAACAACATGAGCAGGACTCTCTGTGCCAAGTTTTAACAAACAACATTTTGTTAACTAACAAACACAGATTTGGTCAACATCATCATCTAGAAAGAAATAAGATATATATGGTTTAATTTATGGAGTATTTACGGAACAAAAACGCAGAAAAATGGAAAACGTTTGGTATACAAGCAATTTTACTCCGACCAAATCTGAGAATGAAAGGTTGTGTTCTTTTTTAATGTCTAAAAGACGGCGAAATAACATTATCAACACAATAAAAACATTACCTCATTCTATCAACCATCGAGCAGAAACAAAAAATGGCACTGGCGTAGTCGACATATAAAACTGGGCCAGAAAAAAATAAAAAACTGTTCATCTCTCCACCAAAACTAAACCGGGCTACTTAGCATACATCCCGGAAATGGAACATAACCTATTATAGGTCTAAGGAAGCCATGTTCAATGATTTTGCCCAAGGTCACAGATACGATCACTCATGAAATTAACTGAAATATAAAGCATAAGTCTTTTACAAAGAAAACGACCATCTAAGGCTAAATTCTGCAGAGCCCGTCTTCACAGACACCTACAGACTTTTCGGGAACATTCAAGAGAAATGTGACTTCGTTCTCCCATAGAGTTAAATAAAACGGTTACCCTTCCGTGGGACAATTCCTTTGTTAATCCAATTTCTATATATTCGCCTAAAACCCAGCAGGTCTTTATGCGAGGGTAAGGCTTACCCTTTTAATAAAACTGTTAAATTGTTGTGGGTCTACCTACTCCACCAGGAATGAAGACCTGAGATATATTAAGAACATGCAACGCAGCAACGCTAATTTTGGTAACTGTCTCGGCAAAACTACTGAAAATAAACCTTCGACGTAGGAAATATAGCTTATGCGAAATACTTGGTATGGAAAACGATTTACGCTCATTTTCCAAAAATTAATCATATTTCTTTGTGTATCAATACATACGCGCACGCGTGCACACGCAGATTATATATATATATATATATATATATATATATATATATATATATATATATATATATATAATATATATATATATATATATTAATTGCATTCATATATCATTTATATTATTATATATATATATATATATATATATATCTAATATATATATATATATATATATATATATATATATATCAGCAATAAGTCACCAAACAGCACGTGACAAATATGTACGTAAATAGCCACATGAAAGGTGAAGAATCAAAGACCAGGTACCAAGCGCTTTCGTGTATTGCGTACACTTCTTCGGGGTACAAAGAAGAAGTGTACGCAATACACGAAAGCGCTTGGTACCTGGTCTTTGATTCTTCACCTTTCATGTGGCTATTTACGTATATATATATATATATATATATATTATATTATATATATAATACATTAAATAAATATTTAATTTTAAAAAATTACTATAATTTATGTACACTATATATATATATATATATATATATATATATATAGATATATATATATATATATATATATATATATATTGCAATAAATAAATATACACACATATATATATATATATATATATATCTATATATATATATATATATATATATATATATATATATATATATAGAATATATATATATAATATAAATAATCTGCGTGTGCACGCATGCGTGTATGTATTGACACACACAAAGAAATATGATTAATTTTTGGAAAATGAGCGTAAATCGTTTTCCATACCAAGTATTTCGCATAAGCTATATTTCCTATGTCGAAGGTTTATATATATATATATATTATATATATATATATATATATATATATATATATATATATATATATATATATATATATATATATATATATATATATATATATATATATATATTATACATAAATTCAGGATAACCGAAGACACATGATGAGATAAAGGATTTATTCGAAACGTTTCGCACAAGGAACTTTGTGCACCATCAGCCTGTTAAAATATTAGTACATTTTAAATTAATAAAAGCAAAATACAAATAAAAATTGCAATCTAAAATTTAAAAATTATAATTTAAAAATTAGCATAATTCAAAGTTAAAAGGAAATAAGAACATTAAAACACAACTACTAAAACACCAACCATTCGCTAAGAAAGGAAGAGAGAGAATGACTGGAAATGAGATTGAGGTCAGAAAGAAGACTAAGCAAGTCTTTTGATAAATAATGACTCGAGTGTTGTTAAATACTCAGAGTCCTTATTGTAACCTAAAATGGAGAAGTGCTGTTTCTTGACTTCATTCTTACATTTGATGGCATGATTTTTGATATTTGAATGCTCTGGTCTACTTAATCTCTGGCCAGTTCTAAAACTATACCCCATGTGGTTGCAATATCGCATTTGCAACAGCCTCTTGGTAGATCCAACGTAAATATCAAGACATCCTGGGCACGTAAATTTATACACAACATTAGACCTCATAAAAGGCTGCAGACGATCTTTAAAGCAGAACAGGGAGCCAATTTTACTCGGGTTATTTGATATCAATTTTAATTTTAAGCATGGAATTTCACCTTCAACGATTCGAGTAAGTTTCTGTGACAGTTTCAGGTTGGAAAAATAAGGAATCGAGGCATGCATGAGTTTCTTTGGAACGTCAACAATCGGTGGTACTGGTTTCAGATATTTAGTTAAAAGTTTGTTAATTATTTTCTGAACTAATTCTTTAGGATACGAATTTTGCTGAAAAAAAGATAGTAAAAAAACTTATACTGGTCTAGCCAATAATTTTTACAGCTCCTGCCAAAGAAGTTTTAAACTTAACTTTATCTCCACTTTAGTTCACAGAACCCTGAAGTACTCTTCGAGTTGGGACATTTTTCATAGGGAAATAGAATTTTCACTATTTTTTTCAGCAAAATTCACTCATCCCAACGACTCAAGCCTGACCTAACGGCACGTTTCGTCTTTTATAACTTCCACGACGCAAAAACAACAGCCATCACACCCAAAACCCCCTCCCCCCTTCAAATCTTTCATTCGCGTACGCAAGAAAACACAATGACCTTATTTATTGAGAAAATCCCCCTTTTCCTAATTAGCCTAAGCACTTTTCCCCAGCCTCCCAGACGACAATATTCTCGGTAAATATAATTAGCTCGCTGGAATCCACAGGGGAAATATAAAAGCATCCTCGCCCCCTATGTCTTGGAGGAGGCTAATGAGTCTACTCCTACACCGTGGATTTAAAAGAACCCACGCAACAGCAGAGGGAACGTAAATAAAAGAGGGCAGAGCAAAGGAAAGTAACGAATATGTAGTAGATTTTGTACAAACGACCAATATCTATCTGTTTCTCTCTCTCGCTCTTACTCTTAGATACATACATGTGTAGTAATTGTAATGGCCACACTGCCCTCTTACTTCTCAAATTCTTTCCTCTTTTTTTGGGTACGCTTCTCACTACAAAAACTTGAGATCCAACTTTCAAAGAAATAGGAAAACATCATGATGTCCGGTAGCGGGAAACGAACCACGATACCATAATCAGGACGAGGTCACCTTGCCAACCTGACCACGAGGCAAGGTGACCTCGTCGTGATTATGGGGTAGCGGGTTCTTTCCCGGTACCGGACATCATTATTTCTTCATATTCCTTTAAAATTTGGATCTCAAAGCTCTGTAGTGACAAGCGTATCCAAAAAAGAGCAGAGAGTATTGAGGAGTTAAGAGGGTATTGTGGCTATTACAATTACATATGTATTTGGTAAAAATAACCAGTAGATTCTACATACATACATACATAAAGTATGTATGGATTTATTCCCTTTAATGACCCATTGGAAGGATAATATATTTTTTCATTTACAAATAAAAAAATATCTATCTAAACATTTACTGTTTCCTTTATGATAATTAATGCAAAGACCTAAATCTGTTAAAATGCATTACAAAGCCATTTAAAGGTATTAAAAAAAGGTACTTTTCAATCTAAACTTACGCCCAAGAATTTAAACATTTTCTTTTTTTATAATACACCAGAGTACAACAACGTGACCCATAATGTTACCATGGATACAAAGTTGAAATTCTTCTCTGGTGGAATTTTGTGTGGAAAACCCTTGAGCGATCTTTAGCTCTCCGCGGAAGAAGGAAAGAAAAACATTATGAAACTAACAATAATACCTCAATACCGGAACATATAAGTATTAAAATATTTCAGTAATGTGTACATATGCACACACACACACACATTATATATATATATATATATATATATATATATATATATATATATATATATGTTGACCAAATCTGTGTTTGTTATTTATATATATATATATATATATATATATATATATATATATATATATATATATAGTTATATAGTCTACGTGCTGGGATTTTTAAGATAATCTGAGAAATCAAAACTTTGATGCTACTCATAAAATCTACACCTAGTACAAACACGCTGAAACTGAATTAGAGCGGGCATGCAGGGCTATGAACAGATACTGTAAAAGAACCTCTCATAGAAAACACTAGATTTCTTCAAGGATTGAGTGTAAGCATTGCTTTGTCCACAAATAATTTATCATTTCTATAAGATTCAACAGAAGATATGATACAGGAGTGCTAGTCAGTTCCGCGGCACTCGTAAGACTAACTGTGCTATGTACAACATTGAATAACACTATGCAGTGGAGCACTGTATGCAAGCCATTGCTCTAACTGGTATCCTGGGCTTCAACCCAAGATTGGCAATGGCAGAGTAGTCTCAGTGGCACTGTTGAACTACTACAGAAAGAACACAACGGGGCAGGCTACAAAGACCTGCAAAGCAGTCAGAGCTAATACACAAGTTCATAACAAGTTCAAATATGTAAAAATGCAACAGTATATGAATTACTCAAATTCTATATTACATTGTTGAAATGTGTGTAGCGGGGTGGTAGTGTTATTGAATATCACTTGTCTTACAAGTTTCACAATTATTTTATGCTCACACAGGTCTCTGATGGGGACAATTATGTTAAGGAATGGGAATAGGAGAAAACAGTTGAAACAGGGAATGAGTGCTTGGAATAGACAGGATGGGTGTAGTCAGGACCAGGGTGTCAGCGGAAGGTTTGCTTGCAGGCTACATCAAAGGACAGACAGATGCTTCTCTTCAAGTAGT
>NC_087218.1:28214376-28286876 GCF_015104395.2 Macrobrachium nipponense | reverse complement strand
TGACCAGGAGCAAAGTCCAAAAAACCGTGTTACAGAGGCCCTGAATCTCATAGTAGTTTCTTTATTATATTTAATAATCACGAATTCTGTGAAATACACTTCACTACTCAAATAAATGACTGGATAAGAACATTTCGCTATGCGCAGTACAATCAATTTGCTTTTAATTATAATAACAATAATAATAGAAATAATAACAATAATAATAATACTTGCATGAAATACATTTTAATACTCAAACACGTTTTGATAAAGACCTTTCGCGAAGTGCACTGTACAAGAATGTAATTTTAAATATAAAATAAAATAAAGAACATATTCTACAAGAGGTCACAGACTGAAAACATTAAACATATTCTACAAGAGGTAAACGTCTCAAAATATTAAAACATGCAACGTAAATGCGTGCAACAATCGAATTAAGGCAGCATCAAAGGATATTACACACCATAGTGGAATGTGAGCAGACGTTTTAAGCGACTGTCTCGATCTTCTAATAGTCATGTTTACTAAACAGCGACCTAAACCCGTAAACAATTCTGGTGGTTCTGTTCCTTTCGTCGACATCTTGAAATTCTCTCCTTTATAAATTTACTATTCCATTCTATAAACCACTTTTAAAGTCATTTTTTTTCGGGTTTCGACTGATTCGTACAGCAGTTATCTCTATTTTCACTCTTCACAGAGAGAGAGAGAGAGAGAGAGAGAGAGAGAGAGAGAGAGAGAGAGAGAGAGAGAGAGAGAGAGAGAATAAAAGTACAAATTTCAGTATTTCATGCTTATAAACTACAACGAGAGAGAGAGAGAGAGAGAGAGAGAGAGAGAGAGAGAGAGAGAGAGAGAGAGAGAGAGAGAGAGAGAACCTAAGTATAAATTCAAGTGTTTCTTCCTGATAAAGAACACATCCTGTAGAATACAAGTATAAAGTTAAGCTTTGCATGCTTGTAAAGTAAAAAATACTAATCGATCGATCCGATCGTCGATCGGAGAAAGAGGAAGAGAGAGAGAGAGAGAGAGAGAGAGATCCACCCGAGTGAACAAGAATCCGACAGCGATAGGCGTTTCATTGTTAATGGAACCATCTGTCAAGTCAAGACAGTTCGCTTCAATCAAAATTCGTCACGACCTTCTATTTCAAAGCCTGCGGGAATGGATGAGGTTTTCACGCAATGACAAATTTCTCAGGCAATATCTCGAGATTGCCTTTTATAAACACAAGCAGTCTCTGCTGGGTATTGCGGGAAAATACATCACATAAAAGGATTTCGTCGTTTGGGTAAACATTGCTGCTCTGAAAATAGCAGAATACACACGTTCGATTTCTTTCAGGAATTCCGAGTCGCTAACTTTTGCATTAGGAATTCTGATTGACTAAATTTTGGCCTGAGGAATTCTGAGTGGCTAAATTTTGCCATCAGGAATTTTGAGTTGCTAAATCTTGCCGTGAGGAAATCTGAGTGGGTAACTTTTGTCATTAGGATTTCCAAGTGGCTAATTTAGCCATTTTGCAATGAGGAATTCTGCTTAGCTAAATTTTGCCATTTGGAAATCTGAGTGGCTAACTTTTGTTCATGATGAATTTCTAAGTGGCTAATTTAGCCATGAGGAATTCTCAGAGGCTAAATTTGACATGAGAATTTCTGCGTGACTAAATTTTGTTGTGAGGAATTCTGCGTGGCAAAGTTTTGCTGTGGGGAATTCTGAGTGGCTAAATTTTGCCATGAAGAATTCTAAGTGACTAAATTTTGCCATGAGGAATTCTGAATGTCTAATTTTACCATGAGGAATTTCGAGTTGCTATATACTGCTATGAGGAATTCTGAGTGACTAAAGTTTGGCCTGAGGACTTCCGAGTGGCTAAATTTTTCCATGAGAAATTCTCAGTGGCTAAATTTTGCCACGAAGAATTCCGAGTGGCTAACTTTTGCCATGAGGAATTCTGAGTAGCTAACTTTTGCCATGAGGAATTCTGAGCGGCTAATCCTGAGTAACTACTTTGCTATGAGGAATTCTGAGTGCAATAATCGCATGAGGAATTTTGAATAACCAAATTTTCTTTGAGGAATTCCTAGAAGTAGTGATTTTCCTTTCCCTGAGAAGTTTTAAATAATAAATCTTCTTCGAGACATTCCAAGTAAACCGATTTGTTTTTTGAAGTTCTAAGTAAATTGCAAGTAAATATATTTCATCCTTGAGATGCCTACGATCATGTTACTTTCTGTCCTTTGCCACCTGTTACCTCTAGTGAGGTTAAACGAAAACAATCTGCAAACGTCACCTGCCTCATTGAGATGTAATTCTGAATAATTATTTCGTTTTCGTTCTGAATCTTAATTGCGCATAACATTTAAAATTCTTTCTTCATTCACTGGAAGTATAATTTTTACAAGGACATCAAACGGTAGAAGTTTAAACAGTGATTTGTGTCGTTTGGCGCAACTTCACAGGTGCAGATCTCCGAATGAATGCTTCGTCAGTGGGAAAATAACCCAAATATGAGAGAGAGAGAGAGAGAGAGAGAGAGAGAGAGAGAGAGAGAGAGAGAGAGAGAGAGAGAGAGAGAGAGAGGAACGGGTTTCCGACCTACGACTTACACTGTAAGCGAATAACCATTAAATCATTTTACAGCCCCTAATACTTGGCGCCCGTAAAATAATACCATCATCCTGTAATGGGCTTTTGTTTGCCGCCAAAGGGTGACCGTAGCAGGTTAATGAACCCCCCCCCACCCCCCCCCCCCCCCCCCCCCCCCCCCCCCCCCGGCGCCACACACCTCGATCACTAGCGTGGAAGACAGGAAACAAATTGGGAATACAAGCGAAGAGATTCCCAGCCTTCTACCAAAGTCCTAGCATAATCTGAGTAGTAGGATGCTACCTACTACTACTACTACTACTACTACTTATTATAGTTATTGTTATTGTCATTGTCATTGTTGTTGTTGTTATTGTTGTTTAACAGCAGGTGCTTATGCTGTTTTTTTTATTTAAGATTAATAGTTTGAGAGTATTTTTGACTCTATGTACCTGAATTTCTTGCAAGTTTTGATTTATTAATAATAATAATAATAATAATAATAATAATAATAATAATGATAATAATTCCAGAGTGTGGAGTTACGGGGCGTCCTCCTCCTTAGGAGTCCATCACTTTTCTCACTGTGTGCCCCGTTTCTAATGGCCTGCTCTTCTGCACGAGTCCTGGAGCTACTTCGGCTTCTAGTATTTCCAGGTTCCTTTTCAGGTATTTTGCGATCGTGCCTGGAATTCCTATGGTTATGGGTACAATTTCCGTGGGCATATCCCATATCCTACCCTTTTCTATTTACAGGTCTGGGTACTTATCAATTTATTCTCTTTCTTTCTCAGCTACTCTGTGTCCCATGGTTTTGCGACGTCTCTGACTGATACTTCCTTCTCGATTTTGTCACTCGGCGTCAAGTCTAGTCTACTGGCATGTGTCATCCTTTTCTATCACTCACTCAGGTTGGTATTCGTACCACTTATTACTGCAAGCTAGCTGGTGTTTCTTGCACAAGGTCCAATGGAGGGCTTTTGGATCACGCCTCTTTTTGTACTGGTTCTGTGCAAGTGCCGGACATTCGCTTGCCATGTGGTTATGGTCTCGTCTTCCATGTTCTACTTCCTGCATATGGGGCGAGATGTTATTTCCATCTATTGTTCTTCGGACATATCTGGTTCTTAGGGCCTGATCTTGTGCCGCCGTTAGCATTTGTTCTATTTCCTTCTTAAGCTACCTCCTCTGTAGCTAATGCAGTGTTTCGTTGCTAGCCAGTTCTTTAGTCTTTCTCATGTACTGTCCGTGTTTTGGTTGTTGTGCCATTCTTCCTTTGTGTGTGTCATTCTCCTGCTGTATACTTCTGGGTCCTCGTCTATTTTTATCAGTCGTTCTCCCTATGCGCTCCTTAGCCACTGACTCGTCTTCAATGGTTTTCAGTTATTGCCACAGTGATCTGCTCTCGATGTTGACGCAGTCCTCTATGCTTAGAAGTCCCCTCCCTCCTTCTTTTCGTGTTATGTTTAGTCTGTCTGTATTTGCTTTATGGTGTAGTGATGTCTGTATTGTCATGTATTTTCTAGTTTTCTGGTCTATGATACGGAATTCAGCCTTCGTCCACTCCACTACTCCTGCGCTGTATCTAGTTACAGGTACTGCCCGTGTGTTTATGTCTTTCATCATGTTTCCGGTGTTGAGTTTTTACTTGAGTGTCGCCGTAAGTCTCTGCATATATCGTTTCCTGATCATATCCTTCATCTGTTCGTGTTTTATATCCTCTCTTTCTATCATTCCGGGTTATTTGTATCCTGTCTCATCTTGTGTTTGATGCTAATCCTGTGGAGTAGCTTTACCCCTTCAGTTCTTGTCACTTTGCCCTTTTGCATGTTGACCAATGCGCATTTTTCTATTCCAAACTCCATCCTGATGCCCTCAGATACAATACTTACTTTCGGGATTAGGTTATTTATTTTCTTGATGCTCTTAACATACAGCTTGATGTCGTCCATGAACATCAGATGGTTAATTCTTGAGTTGGTACCCAGTGTCCATTTTTTGCAGTACTTTTGTCATGGGAATCATAGTTACTACTTCTGATGTTAATAGCCTTATTCCAGAGCTTGTAAACACTGTATTCCAGCTGGGCATTGTATTTTATTATTATTATATTATATTAATGCCGTTGTTGTTGTTGCAAAATTCCAATTTTTTCTCTATCACAGTCATCCTTTTTGACTGGGTGAATTTTTTTATAGGGTAGAGTTCCGGGTTGCATCCTGTCTTCTTAGGAGCCCATCACTTTTCTTACTATGTGCACTGTTTCTAGGAAGACACTCTTTGCAGGAATCCTGGAGCTACTTCGGCATCTAGTTTTTCCAGGTTCCTTTTCATGGATCTTTGGATCATGTCTATTTTATTATGGTTATGAGTACAATTTCCACTGATATATCCCATATCCTTCCTATTTCATTTTCTGGTCTTCATACTTGTCCATTTTTCCCTTTCTTTATCATCTACTCTAGTGTCCTATGGTAATGCGACATCAATGAATGATGCTTTCTTCTTGATTTTCTCAGTCAACGTCACGTCTGGTCTATGTGCACGTATCACCCTCTCTGTTCTGATATCATAGTCCCAGAAGATCTTTTCCTGATCGTCTTCTATCACTCCCTCAGGTTGGTGTTCGTACCACTTATTACTGCAAGCTAGTTGGTGTTTCTTGCACAGGCTCCAGTGGAGGGATTTTGCTACTGAATCACACCTCTTTTTGGATATTCGCAGCTATCATTATTTTTGTTATTGATATTACTATTATTACTATATTTACTATTATTACCATATTATTATCAAAATCAAAACTTGCAAGGAATCCACGAACAAAAATTTAGACTCTCAAACTATTAACCATGTATTAAAAAACACACTTACACTGAACACAAGTTTCAAATAAAAGAAAAAAATCAGAACCCCACCAAAAAAGAAACTCCGTTTAGGAAATGCATACACAACTAACAAAATAAAACAGACTTACACTGAACACGAACTTGGAAAAAAAAAAAAACAGGAATCTGAGCAAAACTGAAAAGGAACAAAAAAACACTTAACGCTGAACACGACTTTCAACTAAGAGGAAAACACAGGGAACCCACTAAACAAACCTCCTAAGATCAGGAAAACATAAACACAACCAAAACAACACTTACACTGAATACAAGTTTCAACTGAAAAAAAAAAATCCTTGAAAAATACAGAACTGGCTGATTCGTACCCTAATCTTCCCGAGGGAAACACGTGATGTTTATCAAAGAAGCGAAAGATATGATTTTTTTTTTTCTTTTTTTTTGGGGGAGAGAAAGAGAGAGAGAGAGAGAGGAACGCATCTGTCAGTAACCATTGCGAGACAGCCATTTCGGTTCAGGAATCATTTCATCACAGCCACTTTGGTCTAACGCAAAACAAGACTTTTCACTCCCAGCCCAAGATGTGCCAGGAGACACCTAAGTAAAGGATGTGGCAAGGGGCACCCGCACGCACGCACGCACGCAACCACACACATGCGCAAGCTTCACATTAGACGTTGTTACAAAACAGCACTGCCACATGAGGTAAAGCTTCAGAGCAGATGTATGTGTTTACGATGACACACATACACACAATCACACATGCACGCGCAGGTGTCACATTGAACGTTGTCACAAAACAAAACTTTAGAGTCAGGTAATGTTTCAGCATTGAAATGTGATTACGATGTCAGCAATACTGTTACTAATAATGGCAGTGTTAATAATTATACTCAATGGGAATTTAATAAAAAAAAATACACACATATACAAAGACAGGCACAAGCCCTCTTCACCAAATACTGCCTTGACGGAGAGTTCATTTACGAAAACCAATCCGATTTCAATTGTGTTCAATCCTTCAGCAATATAATATCAACGCTAGTTGCCCCGACGACAATCAAAACAAGTAAAAATGATTATTACAAAACACACACATACACACACACACACACACACGCACACAAAACTAGCCTTCTTTACCAATCAGCCGAAAGAAAATCTAATATATTGTAGTGAGTTCATGCTATCAGTAATAATATAACAATTGTTGCAGAAGTATTTATAATCACAGCGAAGTACACTGAAAACAAACACACACACACACACCACTCACACACACATAAACCCTAATCTACACAAAATGCTGCAATGAAAGTGAACCAGTTGTAAGAAAAGGATAAAAAATCCTTTGTTTACGATATGAGAACTAGCAACGTTCCCAGCTATTTTTGTAACAACGATTAAACAATTATCCTCGACGAAAAATTCATGATCAGATCCGGCCAGAGACGTCTGCTGCTGCTGCTGCTGCTTCTGCGTTATACGTGACAGTATTCAGCAATTCAATCCTTTTTTTTTTTATATCGGAATGTAATTATTTGTTTCTTTTATAATTATTAATTTCTTTTACAGTCGCAATTTAAAAGTCACATTCCGCTGTAGTCTGCATCTGTGCATTCATTTTCATATTTTTATAAAATTGTTTTTTAAAGAACCTCCAATTCTTCTAGTCATCAAGAGTCTATATTGGTAATCAATTTAAATTGTTCTTTAAAGAACCTTCAATTTTTCTCGTCATCCAGAGTCTATATTGGTAACCGAATCATTTTTTTGAACAGCTTCACTACACTAAAGCTCCAACGATATTCAAATATAATAATAATATATAGTATCAACTCGTACCCATTTTCAACAAAGCAGTTTTTCTTCCAACAAAGAGTAAAACGAGGCTTCCAGCTTGAAGGCCAATGTTAGATGGTACATTTTTCATGCCACCGAAGTCGCTGACACAGGAGCGAGAGAGAGAGAGAGAGAGAGAGAGAGAGAGAGAGAGAGTTTTCGCAGCATATATATATATATATATATATATATATATATATATATATATATATATATATATATATATATAATATTTATTGACAAAATTCAATATGCAATACTTTCGTGGCATAACGACGCACAGAGAGAGAGAGAGAGAGAGAGAGAGAGAGAGAGAGAGAGAGAGAGAGTCCAGCTTACATGAAATCCTCAGAGCGGATTTCGGACTTAAGGATAGGTTATCATCGTCCTTGTAAGAATAACTTGTGGATGATTACTTATGCAAGGGGGAAGGGGGGGGGGGGGGGGTGGAGGGTGAAGCTGAAAGCCCCTGGCTTTATGCATCACGTTACGCTACGATAGTAACAAGTTACGTCAATAGATAGTTCCCCCTAAATACAATATTTCATTCTAATGAAAATAGTGATGGAATGCAACCGGCTTATTATATCAACAATCAAACGAAGGAAATACGTCGACAGAAAAAAGGGCAAAGCTATAAATCAACTCTATTCTTCTGCCAATTCTGTAATAATGACCCAGGCAAGGAAAATAAGAAAGAGACGGCAAACCGATTAGAGGGGAAAAAAAAAACCTCCCCCTGTCTTTCTATGGCAACAATCTCTACTGAATCTTGGCATATAGAATTTAGGCCAAAGGCCAAGCGATGTGATGTAAGAGAAGAGGTCATTCAACACTGAAAGAGAAACTGAGAGTAAAGCTCTTAAAGGTGTAACAGGAAGAAAATCTCGCAGTTGCTCCAGGAAAAACTGCTAGGAGTGTGTGGGCCGTTAGGTGGAATACATATATTTAGAGCAGAACTACAGTAAAAGGAATGAAAGGAGTTGCAGCTTGGGCCCGAGGGGATGCTGCAAAGAACCGTTAGTATTGCCCACAATGCTCCGCGTGAAGTGCACTGACGGCACTATCCAGCTTTCGGGGCATCTGCCTGATAAAACAAGAGTTAGGGATGGACAGCGGAATGTGGAATGGGTCCTTTGCGTCGTACGGCCCTAGTTGGTTAGTTAGTTACTTAGTAAGTTTGTTAGTTAATTAGTTACCACTGGTTGTCAAAGTTGCGAATTCCTCGGAAGTTTGATACATTCAGAAACTTGGTGCGAAGATTGAGCAGATTAAGCAAGATAAGGTAGCCCAGAGAAAATTGTAATACGTTGCATTAACCCAAATAACTAATCTAATAATTTAGTGTGCTTACTGCTAGTCAGAACAGAACAGAGCATAGACTTTGAGTCAAAGCCCAAGCCCTAAGACCTATGAGATCAACCAGCGTTGAAAAGAAAAAGACAGTATGAAAGACTAAAAGGTGCAACAAGAGGAAACCCTCGAAGCTGCACTATGAAACAATTTTTCGGAGATGGTAAGAAGTATGATAAGATGGAAGAAAGAAAATATGAATGGAGGTACAGCAAAAGAAATGAAAGGACGAAGGGACGCTGCAAATAACTTTTAATTCAAGTAATGCCTTAAGTGCACTGTCTGTGGTGCACTGACGCACATTTCCTAAGAGGCTTATTGTCCGGTGTTCCACTGAAAACGAAATTTACTTTCGGTCGTTAACTGCTGTGGGTGTACATAGCTTTCCTGAGTAAATGATAACCAATTCAATTAAAAGTAAAAATTTCTGTGTGACCAGAATATCGCAAGACGAAGTTTTGTAAAATCAGTGTTCCAACAACACACTAAGACAAAATTTAAAAAAAATTAATAATTGACAAAACCAACTAACTACAATGCCATGCCAGTTTCCATACTTATTTCTATTAGTTGCACGGAAAGGAAAATTGTACCTGATAAAATAATGAACCAAGTTTTATAGATAGACCTTCCTCGTCTGCCAAAAATCTTCATTATGTATAGTCACTCATTAAGTTCATGAATGCGTCCGGGCATAAACCCTTTTCTGGACAACGGGTACACACCAAAACTTTCTTCAGCAGAGTTAGGTATTTGAGCATTTGGCCAGTTTCGCACTCCCAAACACCTGTCATCCAGAAAGGGGTGAAATGGAAATCTCTCTCAAGCACCCAAGCATCCATGAACTTATATGAGTGACTGTACTTAACAAGAGTTGAGTGTCATTACAATCTAAAAAATTGGTTAATAAATAAACGAACAGTTTTTGATACTGTAAAGTGTATAAACGTTCTGCTCGACTAGGTTGGAAAATGTAAGAGATTCAGAAGTCCAAAGTGCTTTATTTCATATGACCGCCATAACAAATACTGGAATAAAAAACTCAAATAGAACTCAAAAACGCAATCGTTAACAAGAGCCATTGAAAAAGGTCCAACCCTTGCACTTTAATAATTTGATTTTTATATTTATAATTTTTTAATTTATTTTTTTCTTGTTTCTGTATTTCCCTTAGCTTCTCTCACTTCTTTCTAATGCACACCATAATATTCTTTGAAAGCTTGAATTACAAGTCAATGGCTCCGGTGGTTTGTTCCATATGTATAGGGATCATCTACTGAATAATAATAATGATGGCATCTCATTAAGGAGAAAATGAGCAACTCGCATTAAGAATACTTACCTAACGACACCTTCCCAAGACGAGCATCTAAAGATATAGTAGAAATTCATGAATCAACTGCTCAAGGGAAGAGATGAGACGAATACCAATGTGCTTATTAATCTTAAAATGATGCAAAGGGAAACACAATACACTAGTTAAAACTACAAGAATACAGAGCGCATCACTAATACCGATTGCAGTATCCACAATCGACTGATTGATTGATCATGGCTACTAAAACTGGCGTCATGCCAAAACCGATTCAAAAGACAAAACCTTTGCCAGCACTGGTCTACCGGAGAACTAAGGATTACTTAGCATGTAATGGGTGGTTTCTAGCTTACCGTGTTAGATTTTGTGGTTATTTATGATTCCTATAGGAGTCATCAATGTGACGTCATGAAAAAGTCCTTTCCAAACAATACCACTACTTTATCAGAAGAACGTTGATCATTCTAGTTAATCTGGCCTTATTTCTAAGCAATGGTTCAGTCGTGTGTTGTTGTAGGATGCACAAATAGGTGGGGAAAGGGAAGCCTAGTATCCTAGCATCGCAATCTCAGCAAGAGTGACAAGGAAAGGAGAAATGAGTGGCTGGCAGCCACTAACTGTTCAACTCATGCAAGGCTTAAAAAGAATTAAGATGAAAGAGAGCAGTGGGACAGAGCACTTCGTAACCTGGTCTAAATTGCTCAGGAGGTATAAAGTAGAGCACTTGCTCAGAAAATGAGTAATATAGCATCACTAAGTTCAAAAGACCCACACAATAGCCCAACCATATCTACACTACCATTAACAGTTCGTCTACCAACCACTGCTGAGACCGACGTTCCAATAGTATTTTCCCACCATTACCAACAGATGGACAGATGTTTTCACCCATATGTATCTAATTCGTCCTATCTTTTAATTGGAAGTTGATCTTTATGAAATAATATAATCTTATGCAAAATATCATAGCATAAAAGCATTTTTCTATTGAAATACTCAGATTTACACATTTTTAAAAAATCTTTTCGGGAAACTGCTCAAAATTCACGCAATTTCGCTTCATAGAAAATTTAACCCTTTATTACTCCACCACATTCCTATATAATTTATTCATTTTAACCTATATACCAACAATAAATACATAAAATTATAATTCCATGTTTTTAGAATAAAAAATAACGATAGACTTCACAGGAGTAAAAGTTGGGATTCACAGAAAATGCATCAAGATAAAGGACCAATGAATTTCAGACCATTCCACTATCATGAGTGCAGTGACAAAGACAGCCTGCCCTCATGATAAAGTTGTTTGAAACTACTGGATTCTAAACCTTTATGGAAAGCAAAATAGTATTTATTTAATTCAAATATTTATTGTTACCATGAAATGTTTTTTCTCTCATGGTAAGAGAAGTTAACAGACTGAAAAACTTGAAACATAAGCAACTTTGACACTATATTTTTCGCATTTTGAGAAATTAATACAGTACGCCACGACAATACATATACTGTACAATGTAATAAGCAAGAAAGAATCCTTACCCTGCCATACAGGCACGGTGTGCACAAAACACTTGACAAAGTTAAATTAGGCAAGAGCGTCGTCTGCTATGCTAACTTTTACCTACCAGCGTACTGTGCATAGACCAGATATACTTCATTTGTTTACAAACATAATCCCTCCTATTCCCTCCGATCTCGAGAAGTCAATTCACATAAGTGCGTGTGTATGTGAGCGGGCGCAAGAGAAGCAGACTATACAATATTAAATCTACTGAGACGAGCTGAAATGACTGTCCATGGAATAATAATAAAATGTAGCAATGATCAAATACAGAAGCCCACTTTAAAAAGAATGACCATTTAGCTGATAATGAAAAGTCACTACATCCGTTCTTCGGTGTTTGTGCACTTGTCAGTGGGTCCTTAGCTTGATTAACTATTTATGAATATCTGCATTTTTGTATACAAAGGCATTGTTTGTGTATGTGTGTACACACAAACACCTCACCATCATGGGTAAAACACAACAATAAAACTGTGCCTAATCTTCGGCACAATCGAGTTTTCTGAACACCATATTGTAGCGCCCACGTGTGAGGGCCCACACACACCTACAACCACAATCTCCATTATCCCGTGTCAAGGAACCAACCAAAGAAACCATGCGGTCGAGAGAAACATCTCACGTAAGACTTTTTGTACATATATTTCCATTTTATCATTGTCACAATCTACGTAATACTCCTCAACCACGTGGGGTCACCAATAGGAGACCAGTGAGTGCTGCACGTGTACAAACAACTGCAGGGGCTAATCATGCTGCCCACCAAGGGCAGCCAACCTGAGTCATCCTTGGAGCAGCAGTACCATGTTGGACTCAGCAGACAACAGACACGGAATCCAACAGAGACCCAGAAGAGCCAGCTGCCCCATATATGAAAAAAAGTTTCCCCAAAAAAATTCAACAAAGGGATGTGTAAGGATAAGAAAAAAAAAAAATAAGACCCCCAGAGGGCATATGTTTTTTCCACTGGAGATTTGGAAACAAAGCCCGAAAATGTGGCAAAGGCTGTCCATTTTAAAAACACACACAGTAGGGATGCAAACACGACTCATCCATACTACTGTCAGCAGCAAGCAGACCAGTTGCCTCGTAAGAGAAGCTGCGCCTGCCCACCTCTATCTTTCCTCCATGTATGAACGAAAAGGACCCACCCGGCTTCTCTCTAAAAGATGAAAGATCTGACACAGAGTTCTTAGTAGACACCGGAGCATCCAAGCCAGCCTAAATGAATGCATCAACTCCACTCCCCCAACCAACCTCCACACATTGACGGCCAGTGGAGCACCACTGACAATGTATGGCAGGCAGAAGATGAAAATTGCTTTTAATGGGAAAGAATACCCTGGAACCAATGGAATTGTTGAGGGGCTGCACAGATTGCTAAAAGTTTCACTCACCACCAGATGCCAGGGTGGGAGCTGGAGGAAGGAACTACCATGGGTCCGAATGGGCCTGAGAATGATGCTGCATGTAGCGTTCAATGCATCTTTAGCAGAAGTCATATACAGCCAATTGTTGACACTGCCAGCAGACGTTTTCCAAGAATAAACAAATGTGACATCACCATCCAACACCCAAAACCTGATAGAAAGGATAGTGCTTGCAAAAACGACCTACCATACAAAGAGAAAGATTTATGACGCCAATGATCTGACAAATATAAAATATTCATTCATATGGGTAAATGCACAAAGATCCCCCTCTCCCCAGCCTACTCAAGACAACACCGCACCACCCAGAGATGGCCCAAAGCATTCCAGATGTCAGTAGGTGGCTGAAAGATCTGGGTTTCCATCGATAGCCTGAAACCTCCAAACATACTAGACACCAACTTACAGCCGCAGGCTTCTCCAAGGAGTGGGGAGGGGCGGGTGCGAGTCCTGTATTGTACACATGTCTACAACCATAATCTTCATTATCTTGGGACAAGGAACCCACAAAAGAGAACATGCGGTCGAAATAAAACAACTTCTCTCGTCCAACTTTTTGTACATACATTTCCATTGTTATTAGTAGCAATTTATCAATCCTTACTAAAAGCATATTAATCTGCTGCTTCATTTAAGTGACTCGCTAGTGTTTTTTTACTATTATGCCATTGATGCTTACCCTATAGTATTCTTTTCCAAATGATAAGTCATATGTATATCGAAATTTTGTATGATAAATTCGTAAAGTATAAGTCTATGGGCATAACCAACCCCGTTATAAAACATCTTAAATGTCCCCACTATCCATTATAGTATGGTAAGATTGTCACAATCTATGTATCATGCCACTGTATCTATTGCTATGCCAGCTTTCCAACCATATACGTATGATCTTCAGTCCAATATTGTGTACTATTTCATATGTATATTTCTCTGTACTATTTCATATGCATATTTCTATGTGTGAATAAACACAAATGCTTGAACTTGATCCTTGTTTCGACCTGCCAAAGGTCGGAAGCTACATTGCAGCTCGCACGAGCCCTTGAGCTGAGTGAATGCTTTGTAAATAAACCAGTAATCCACAAACGCCGAATCTCACTTGTACCTCATCTCACGGTATTATCAAACCCAACGAAAACAGAACTATTTTTTGGTGGTCTCGATACAATGCTGTATGAACTGTGGACCATGAAACTGTAACCATGGCAAGGTGGTGGCCTGTCCGATGTCGTTATCACACGCATGATTACTGCTAACTTCAACATTAAAAAATTAAAGACTACTGAGGATAGAGGGCTGCAATTTGGTATGTTTGAAGATGGAGGGTAGGTTATCAACATACCAGTTAGCAGTCCTCTAGCCTCAGTAGTTTTTAGGGTCTGAGGGCAGTCAGAAAAAAGTGCAGGCAGAAAAAGTGTGGACAGACAGACAAAGCACAATAGTTTTCTTCACAAAAAACTAAAAGCCTGACACAGACGACACCGAAGTGTGTAAGGCCACGAGGGGAAACGAAAACGCAGATACCCAGTGAGATATTTCGTCTTCTGCCGAAGACAACGTCACAGGAACTTTGACAATGTCCTCGGAATAAGAGGAAAGATTTCGGCGTTGCTTTTCCCTAGGGGGGCCATTGAACTCTACAGCTTTTTCCAACATTCTCTCGTATGCAAAGAAATACCCAGACAACAGAAAACATGGATAGGAGAAGAGGAAATTGTGGATAGGAGAAGAGACATGTAAGAACAGGACATGAGGCAAATACGTTTGGGAGATGAGAAGAATATGGATAGTTGCGAAAATAAGGACAGAAGAGGAAAATAGGAGAATGATAAGAGAAAAATAAGGAGAGAGAAAATTACAGATAGGAGAAGAGAAATGCAAGTTAGAGAAAAATACAGATAAAGAGAAAAATACAGATAGGAAACAAAAAAAATAGGGATGGGAAAAGAGAAAAATACGGATAGAAAAGAAAAATATGGATGAGAGGACAGAAAAATACAAAAATACAGATATGAGAGGAGAAAATACGGATAAGAAAAAACTGCAGCAAGGATAAGAGCAGAGCAAAATACGGAAAGAAGAGAAAAATACGGGTAAAGAGAAAGAAAGATACGGATAGAACGGGAGATGAATAGGGATAGGAAAAATGCTGAAATGTCGATACGCTTCCGAAAACATGTATGGACGTGATTATTCGGGTAACTGACAGACCTTCCATCAAAAAGATGGATATCTGGTGACTCATTATACAGGAATGATCTCTGTGACGTAGAGGACTGACAGATTTGTTACGGAACATATAGAGATCATATGACTGGAAATACGTGAATGAAATAAAAAGAGAGAACTTGTATATTCGCGTTTCAGATACTCATGAACAGGTGACTCTTTTGCAAACTAAATTCCTAATTACTATTATTATGTTACTATTGGTCTCGCCTATCCTCCCGGTCTCCAACCTGTCTCGCCCTCACCTAGAGTGGACAAACAGGTTTGCAGGAATGTGGATGTCTCCCCTACCTCCCAGCCCCAGCTGGAGCGGACAACGCGTACTGCAGGGGGTGGGTGGCTGTGTCATGTCTCCCCTAGTGTCACCAGGGGGTGGACGAACAAGATCCACTCGGATTATTATTATATTATTATTATTATTATTATTATTATTATTATTCAGATGCTGAACCCTATTCTTATGAAAAAGGTCAGCAGGGGCCATTATTGTTATCATTATTATTATTCAGAAGATGAACCCAATTCATGTAGAAAAGGACTACGATGCCAATGACATGAAATTCAAGCTTCCAAAGAATATAACATTCATCTGAAAGAAGTAACTGGAGGTATAGTATTAAGGTATGCAGAGAGAAGAGATCACTTATTAGAAAAGAAATACATTAATAAATAGATAAAAAATGTACAATTAATAAATACTTCGATAACAATGTAAGTAAATTATTAATATACAAGGAAATGGTTTTGGTAGTAATGTGTTGCAACTTTACTTGAATTTT
The DNA here is from genome assembly GCF_015104395.2 of Macrobrachium nipponense. Lineage (NCBI taxonomy): Eukaryota > Metazoa > Arthropoda > Malacostraca > Decapoda > Palaemonidae > Macrobrachium > Macrobrachium nipponense. The sequence goes on along the minus strand of NC_087218.1, from coordinate 28,270,941 downwards.
TGAGGTCACAATTTCCATACTATCCACTGGAAGGCTGTTCCACAGTCCGGCGGTGGGAGGAATAAAGGACCTCTGGAACCGAGAAGTTCAACAGCGAGGGACATTTACTGCATATTGGGTGCTGCTGTCTACCAAACCTGTTTGCTCTCGGCAGGAAAAGAGGATCAGGGATCAATTGTGATTGTGAAAGATCTCAGTTTGGTCTAATATTTTTTTTTCTTAGTGAATGATATTAAACTGGGTTCAGACAGTAAAGATTTTTTAAAACATTTCCAATAGTCGCTTTCAGGTAAATACTAATAAGATTTTTAATAATAACTTACTGCTAATCAACATGATAATGGGTGAAATTATCATATAATCTTAATGCACATAAATGCACACATGCACACGCACACACACACGCACACGCACATACACACACACACACACACACACACACACACACACACACATATATATATATATATATATATATATATATATATATATATGTTATATAACAGAGAGATGTATTAATAATGTTTCAAATATCGTTGTAATGTGATGTGCTGTGACATTTCTTAGAAAGTAGAAGTCATCATTTAACTTCCTTGGAGACAGTGGTCCGAGTGACAAGCCTTGGAAGTGCTAACGCATCCTTCCTTGGGTGGTGTGATATCAAAGTTGCTGTATGTGCAGATCAGCGGCATGTCCTGTTGCCATGGGTGATCGCAGAGGTGCCTTTGAAACTGGTTCTAGCCAGTAACCTGGGCGTGAACCTTGTGTGTGAGTTCGGGCGTGTGTGCAAGCTTTTTCCCTACAAATGAGAATGTAGGATTACCATTGTGGGAGATCTGTACAAGAGAGGCGAGAAGCCAAGATGGCTTCTTTGAACAGTACTTTTATTATAAAGTGATTGTGAATACGGTGTTGAATGGATAAGCATATTTACTTTTGGCCAAAGATGTGGCTGGATTGTATTTGATTATTTATTTCAAAGATGTTCTATTTCATATGATCTTTTGATTTTAATCTTGTGCTTATCGAGGTATTCTCCTGTCTTCTAACGGGCAGTTCTGGAGAAAAGGGAATTGATCTGGAGAAAGGGGAACTGACTTACAAAATGTGTCATGGCGTTATTATAGAGACTGTTGTGACTTTTCCAGTTTAATGACTAAGATAATGTTTGATTATTGGAGTAGAAATATGGAGTGGGGTTATTTGAGTTCAATCGTTCATTTAATCTTTTTGTTAAGAACCTGGGTTTATTTAGCTAATGCTTTGTTCTTAAATAAATGTTATTTTGTATATGCTCACGTGTCTGATTTAGTTGCCTTAGGTAATGGAGGGGGGAAGTGTGTCGTAGAGAGAGAGAGAGAGAGAGAGGGAGAGAAGAGAGAGAGAGGAGAGTGCGGAGAGCGAGCAGAGGAGAGAGAGAGAGAGGCGAGAGAAAGAGACGAGAGAGAGAGAGAGAGAGAGGGTAGGGGGGTGTTGCCAGTTGTCTTAGATGCACGGTCCATTGCTACCTTTTAAAATGGAAGAACCGAGACTTAGTATCTCTTTTATATATATATATATATATATATATATATGATATATATATATATGTATATATATATATATATATATATATATATATATATATATATAAAGGTTTTTTGCCACGAAGGAAAAAATGAAAAAGCGAGATAGCCAAGTACTTTAGGTCCTGTTCGGACCTCAGTAAAGGGTCCGAACAGGACCGAAAGTACTTGGCTATCTCGCTTTTTCCTTTTTTCCTTCGTGGCAAAAAACCTTTATTTATACATAGCATCACGTTTTATATACTTCGTGATCAAGTTATTCATATATATATATATATATATATATATATATATATATATTATATATATATATATATATATCTACAGGTGAAAAATAAGAGGCCTCTTATTTTTCACCTGTAGATATCTATATGTATATATATATATATATATATATATATATATATATATATATATATATATATATATATATATATCTATCTATATATATGTATATATATATATATATATATATATATATATATATATATATAGTATAACCGATATAGTAAATCTCGGTTCTTCTATTTTAAAAGGTGGCAATGGATCGTGCGTCTAAGACAACTGGCAATACCTCTCTCTCTCTCTCTCTCTCTCTCGATCTCTCTACGACCACCTCCCCCTGGTGGTCCTGACCAGTTTCGACTTTATTTCCAAGCCAATGACGAAGGAATGATTCATAGTATTAGAAGTCACAAATATATATACTACAGAGACAGGTCTCTGTAGTATATATATTTGACTTCTAATACTATGAATCAGTCCTTCGTCATTGGCTTGGAAATAAAGTCGAAACTGGTCAGGACCAACAGGGGGAAGGTGTGTCGTAGAGGAGAGAGAGAGACGAGAGAGAGAGAGGAGAGAGAGAGGTATTGCCAGTTGTATTAGACGCACGATCCATTGCTACCTTTTAAAAAAGAAGAACCGAGATTTAGTATATCGGTTATACTATATATATATATATATATATATATATATATATATATATATATATATATATATATTATATATATGTATATATATGTCTATATATCTATATATACATATATATATTATTATATATATATATAGATAATATTAATATATGTATTATACCTAATAGTATTATAATATATATACTGAATATATATATCTATATATATGTATATATATATATATATATATATATATATTATAATATATATATATATATATTATATGTGTGTGTGTATATATATATAGATATATATATATAATATATATATATATATATATGTGTGTGTGTGTGTGTGTGTGTGTGTATATATATATACATATATATATATACTGACGAACATACACACAACCGTTTGAGACTACTGATCCACCCACAGGCAAGTGTCATGGTAGGAGTGGATTTCAAATATCATTTGGCTAAAATTTACAATAAATTCTCAAGGGACACTACCGATAAACGTACCCACCGTAGGAGACAGCAAGTCCACACCTGACAGGTGTCAGGGAGGCGGGATTGGAAATCTCATTACCACTGTACATCTCTACTGCCTACCTTAAAATTTAAACAACTTACAAATTTCTTTTGATATTAAAGGATCAAGTTTATGCATTCCTTGACTGATGTTCATATTATTGTTGTAACTTTTTTTTTATAAAGCTAAATTCAATGATATTCCTTCCCATTGCATTATTAGAACATACCATCTTTTTTGCCCCTTCCCAGTTAACAGCATGATTGTTCTCACTAACATGTACAAAAATACCACTATTTCCCTGTGCATGTCTCACGCATTTTTTATATTGTTCAATTCTCTTTTCCAGTGCTTTCCCCGTTTGACCAATGTAAAAGTTGTCACAAAACTTACATGGAATTTTATATGCACTTCCTTTAGTATTGTTGGGGGAGCTCTTGACCAAGTACCCGTTTCATTGTTTTATGTTTTTAAAAACGACATTTACACTAAAATTCTTCAAATTATTATAAGGTAGTACAAGCAAATTTTTTGTGTTGTAAGGTTCTTTTTGGTTTTTGGTTTGTAAGAGATCCAGTACCCTCTACCTCACTTGCCTCTCCAGCCTCAGCTTAACCAATGGTATCTCCAGCACCTTATACAGAACTAGGCTCACCTGCCCCAGTATACCTGGCATCTTCTACAAATTCCGCAGAAGTAGATGACCCTGCCCTAGTATCTCTCTGTGCCATTTTGCTTGGCGAGATGTACCTGTGCAGTCTAAATAATCAATCGATATCACGTGTTTAACATACGACTAGAAAACAAATTATAGCTAGAAGTGTTCGCGAACTGTCGGTGATTAGATTAGTGTCAGAATAGTAGGATAAAGAGTCCACTAAGTTAGTTTTTTGAGTGAATTATTAAAAATTCAAACAGGATGGTAGCGAGCAGCAACTGTGGAAAGAAATGGAGGAATCATGCTTCCCTTGCAAACATGCAATATGATGACTTAGCAGGAAGGGAACTGGCATTTCTTATCTATGAGATCAATAACAACCCTAACCAAAAAGATGCAAAAATATTCAAAGACATATTGGAAGGATATGATCCTTCAAACTGGAGCAAGTAGTCAGAAAATATTATGAAAATAATTGAAGGATTACTAAATAATATTCAAGTGGTCAAGAGACTTAAAAAGAAAATTTACATCAATCAACACATTCCAACAAAGAAAATCAATAAGGCAAATATAGTTAATATACAGATTGATGCAATAGGAAAACGAATGCCCGAAGCATGTAAACTGTGTAAGGTGTGGTAAAGCATTGTAAATCCACAAAACCTGATCAGGAAATGCTATGCATGCCATGTACCTACGCATCCTCATGTGCAGAAGTCCAGCAAAATATATGGAAGGACACAAGAGTATTTTGCTCAACATGTCTATCATGGATAGATAATGATATTAAATCGAGACAATTGCAAATAGATGAGGAAGAGGAAGAAGAGGAAAACGGAAAAGAAGAAAATAAAACTGAAGTGATAGAAAAAAATAATGAAAACAAAGAACAGGACAAGAGAGTAAGGATGCAGTGATACTCATAGATACAACATATGAGGCAATACAGCAGCATACATACAATGAAATAAATTACGACATGACAACACAAAATAAAATCCCGAAGAGGTTGTACCCAGATCTTCATACCGATGGGAAAGAGCAAGAAAAAAGAGAGAAACAAGAAAGACAGTCTCCACCCTTTTGAAAAGTGGGAAATGCAGATTCAGTGAAAAACATCACTACAAGCATCCCTAGGTAGGTCACAATTATAGAGATTTATGGCAAATGTGCATACCTAGACGGCTATGAGGATGAATGCAGCGATCTACATCCAAAAATATGCAAAAACTTAAAAGAAGGAAAAGGATGTAAGTTCAACAAAAAAAATGTAGATATATGCACCCTGTAGCCATGAATCAAAATCAAATAAATAATAAAAATAAAAATAAAACTGAAGCAAATAAAGAAGAGAACAAGACATGAAGGAAAAAAACAAGTCATCACCACGTTATGAAATGTCAGCTTCGAGAATTCGGGAAAATCCATATTATTACCTATATTAAAGGATGGGGATAACACACAAAACATCATAGTGATGAATGCACAGGGTTTAGTTACGAGTAACTCAAGAAGAAAAATAGAGTTCTTAAGAAGAACTAACCCAAACTGAAAAAATAGATATAATGAATATAAGTGAAACCTGGTATTCCCAAGAAACTGGTAATGATGATCAGATAAAGGGGTTCCAAGCTTATAGATTAGATAGAAAAAAAGGAATCAAGGGGGAACCGCGATATATGGGAGAGACATAAATCAAGGAAAAATGGAAGAGAAATATAGTAACTCAGAATGTGAATTAATAGTGGTAGAATTTGAATCTGAAAAATTAGTGAACATCGTAATATATAGACCACTAATATTAAAGAGTCTGACACAATAACAGAAAAATTGGATGATATATGCAGAAATCATAAAGACGACTATACTTTTAAAAGCTATTAGATATGCTACTAGAACAAAACGTTCAACAAATAAATCACCTGCCAACAAGAAAGGATAATATTTTAGACCTAGTATTTGTGAACGAGGTGATTAATGTTAAAGAAATAATAGTGTAAAATACGCGTATTTCAGACCATAATGTCATAGAATTACCAGTCTGTTCCAAAGCAAGTGAAAACAGAGATAAACAAGAGATGAAAAAGTGGTAAGGATACGGAAAATACAATTTCTATAGTAAGAATATAAAATGGTCAGAAATAAATGAAGAATTAAACAAAGATTACGAAAACATATTCGTAAGTGATGATATACAGGTAAATATGGGCAAATTCTATAAAATATTAGAGAAAATAGAGGATAAGTATATACCAAAGAAGAAAAGTAAACATCAATCATGCATACCAAGAGACAGAAGGATCTTGTTCCCGAAAATCAGAAAGCAGGACTTAAAAAAGAAGAGAATGCATGGACAGTGATGGAACCAAAAAGTAAGAAAAAATTCACAACAAAAGATCATACAATCAAAAGAAAATGAAAAAAGCGACTTTGAAAAAAAAAGACCCTAGAAAACATCATGCAAAACCCCAAACTATTATACTCATATGCGAAAAAGATGAATAAAAGAAGAGTAGAAATAGGTCCGCTAAGAAATGAAGGGAGATTAACAAATGAAAAAAAGGAAATATGCAACATATTAGCAGAAAGATATAAGAGAGAATTTACCCCTAGAATTGATAATGAAGGTAATGATACAGAAATAAGAGATAAAAACAGTGAATATTTATCAAACATAGATATTAATGAAGCTGATATTGTGCAGGCTATTAATGAAATTAAAAATGGATCAGCAGCCAGACCAGATGGTGTCCCTGCCCACTTTGTTAAAGAAAGTAGTTCATTCTATTGCAAAGCCGCTCGGAATATTATTAAGGAAAAGTGTAGATACAGGCAAGATTTATGATGAACATAAATTAGCATATATTACCCCTACTTTCAAAAGTAAATCAACATTAGAGAAAAGTAATTATAGGCCTGTGAGTCTAACATCACATATTATGAAAGTGTATGAAAGGGTAATGAAGAAAAATATTATGAAACATTTAATGAAAAATAATTTGTTTAATATAGGATAACATAGTTTTGTACCTGGAAAAAGTACACAGACCCAACTGTTAGTCCACCGTGAGAACATATATAAAGATATGATAAATGGAAAAGAAACTGATGTGGTTTACCTAGACTTTGCAAAAGCTTTTGGCAAGGCAGACTATAATATATTAGAGAAGAAAATTAGAAAACATAACATAGTGGACAAAGTAGGAAGATGGATAAAAGAATTTTTACAAAACTGAAAACAGATGGTGATTGCAAATGATGAGAAATCGGATGAAGCTAAGGCAATATCCTGTGCGCCACAAGGTACGGTGTTAGCTGCATTGCTATTTGTTATTATGATTGCAGACATAGACAGTAATGTTAAGTACTTAGTAGTGAGTAGTTTTTGCCGATGACACAAGAATAAGTAGAGAAATTACTTGTGATGAAGATAAAAACTCGCTACAAAGAGACCTAAACAAAATATATGAATGGGCAGAGGCAAATAGGATGGTATTTAACTCTGATAAATTTCAGTCAATAAATTATGGAGATAAAGAAGGAATGCTATGCATATAGGGAACCTAATAACGAGACAATCACAAATAAGGAAGCAGTTAAAGACCTTGGTGTGATGTTGAATAGGAACATGTTATGCAATGATCAAATAACAATACTATTGGCAAAATGCAGAGCAAAAATGGGAATGTTGTCACAGCACTTCAAAACAAGAGAAGCCGATCACATGATTATGCTTTATAAAATGTATGTAAATAGTCCACTTGAATAATGCAATATGATATGGTACCCACACTACCAAAAGGATATTGCACAAATAAAGAGTGTACAAAGGTCCTTTAAAGCTAGAATAGAAGAAGTTAAGGATCTTGACTTCTAGGAAAAACTACAATTTTTAAAATCATTTAGTCAAGAAAGGAGAAGAGAACACTACATGATAATTTAAGCATGGAAACAGATAGAAAGAATTGCAGAAAACATCATGGAGCTAAAAATATCAAAAAGAGCAAGCAGTGGTAAATTAATAGTGCCCAAAACTAAACTAGGAAACTAAGGAAAGCACACAGGACATTAACCCACTACGCACTATCATCGATAATGCAGCGTCTATTCAGTGCGTTGTCAGCTCACGTGAGGAACATATCAGGAGTGTGTGTAGATGTGTTTAAGAATAAGCTCGACAAATATCTAAGCTGCATCCCAGACCATCCAAAATTGGAAGATGCAAAATATACTGGAAGATGCATTAGCAATTCTCTGTTAGAAATTAGAGGTGTCTCACACTGAGGGACCTAGGGAAACCCGAACGAGCTGCAAGGTCTGTAAGGCAAGGTAAGGTCACCTTCTGCAGGTTCTACCTTTCCAGACTCACCTGCCTCAATATCTCCTGCATCCAGTAGCCTAGTCAAGCCTATCTCATCCTATTTTTCTGTAAATTCTCATTAACTCGTTCAGAACTTCGTCCATGGGATTTACACAGCATGTGCACAAGTTTATCCCATAATCCATAAGTCGCTATAATATTACATTTGGAAATTTCAAAAGTTGAAATCATGACTTTAAGCGTTCGCATATTTACGCATACGATAATTAAATTCAGTTTTACTCACTTCCAATCTTACAGTGGTGGACGATTTCCAAAAACTATATGTAGAGAATTAAACGTTGAATATCAACGACATCCCAAAGCATCAAAGGAAATCCAGTTAAATGAGGAATTAGAGAAACATCAAAAAGCATCAAACGCCTAAATCCTTAACTCGTCCACAAGACAATGATCATGGAAAGGCTGAAGACGATCACTGCTGATGATCACTCACACCAACACCATTCATATAAAGACTGACCCCTAGTTCCCCCTTTCCACCCACCCTCCCCGGACCCCAAGGCCTTCCCCCCTCCCTCCCTTAAAACGGCGAGTATTAATGAAACATCCCACATCATCAGACGAAATCTAAATCCTCGTCTTGTTCACCCAGACAAATATCATGGAAAAGGCTGAAGATGATCACTCAGATCAACACAATTAGTATAACGAATGAGTCCGAGTCACCCCTCCCCCCACAATTCTCCCTTCCCTCTCCTCCCTCCAAGCCTCCCTCCCACATTCCTCTCGAGGCTGGAGGCTGGAGCTGATGCTGCTCTCATTAATCGAGATGACCGAATTGACCACATTAGTATCTGTAATTGGTGCGCCCGACCCATTGACGTTGGGGAGACGTAACTTTAATCATGAGATCTGACCTGATTGCCGTTCATTAGGACGAGGAGGAGGGTTGCTCTCTCGTTATTCAGTTTCCAGTTTCCTGGAAATGCCTGCGAATGAGTGAAGAGGTCTGGATGGGCTTATTCCTCTAGCGGTCCAGTTACGGAAATCAAACTTCTGACTCGGGAACGGTTTGATTTTCTAAAGTCAACTGAAGCGTCGACGGCGGCGGCCACTTGCTTTGAGAAGTTCTGCTGACGACATTACTTAGAATAAAATAGAATTATAGGATTTAGGTCAAAGGCCAAGCGCTGGGACCTATGAGGTCATTCAGCGCTGAAATGAAAACAGTAAAAAGGTTTCAAAGGTGTACCAGGAAGAAAACCTCGCAGTTGCACTTTGATAAACTGTAATAAGAGGGTGGAAAGGAAGATGAGCGAAAGAGGTACAATAAAAGTTATTGTTGCACCTAGGAGTTTAAGGAACACTGCAAAGAACCTTAAGTAATACCTCCAGTGCACCGCAAGATGTGCACTGACAGCGCTATCCTTCTACGGGGACGGCATTGTTTAAACCATTATTCAAATGCACGGATCTGCGAAATTTAGATAAAGCATCGTGAAACGACATCTACCTGGGGATAAGTATAGTGGCAGCAACCTCAACTCATACAGAGGTGCTTTGAAAAATGCCTAGATTTTTTATATAAATCTGATTACAATGATTAATTTCGCACTGCCCCTTGTATTATCATTTATACAGACAATAACGTATGAAGTTTTTACTTTTACAGACTGACCGTCAACTTCAGTGTTGATGTAATGAATAGATCACTTCATTACAGAATTCTTTAATTGGAAAAAGGAACTTACCTTTTCTATCAATTATCTATGAGCTGAAAAAATGAAGCTAATATTTTATTATTAACAGGCAAAGTATATCTCGAATGTTTTTTTGCCAGTCAAACAAAACGATGGATAAAAAACACGGAAAGAAACTCTCTCTCTCTCTCTCTCTCTCTCTCTCTCTCTCTCTCTCTCTCTCTCTCTCTCTCTCTCTCTCTATTTTAGACTATATTAGTTCCTTAGAAGTTTATTCGTTAATAACTTCGGAGAAAAAGTTGCGAAAAATGCGCGGTTCATTTTTCTTATTTCTCTCAGATGCATCGTATTTCACATTAATTCCCGAATTATTTCAATAAAGAACGCATTAACATCTAATTTACTCGCGAGGGGAGCGGATTATTACACTCACGCAGCCTCTAATTAGGTAAAAGATGTAAGTACACCGTTCGGAAATATTAGCAAGTGACTCATGTCTGCCATAATGTATGCACTTTAGTAATATACGCTTATGTAACTCGAGGGGAATAATTACGAGGTCTGGGTCTGGTAATAACTTTGATGAGTCGCTGATCACGTGCAAAATCGTCATGAAGCCGAAATTCATTTTTTTTTTTTTTTTTTTCTCTTAGTTTATACTCGAAAACCGTTCTTCTCCTAACCATATGCTGAAAACACAATATATATAAATATATTATATATATATATATATATATATATATATATATATATATATATATATATATATATATATATATATATATATATGTGTGTGTGTGTGTGTGTGTGTGTGTGTGTGTGTGTGTGCGCGCGTGTGTGTGTGTGTATGTTTGTGTGTGTGTGTGTGAAATTAAAAATACTTGTCTGTTTTATCTCATGGTTAAATGATGCTTAGCGTATGTATGCTTAAACAATGTTAAAAAATACACTTTGTGATTTCACGCCCCATAAACAAATGACACTTTGCGTCGTTCCATACTTCTTGAAAACAATTAGTTGATAGTTAATTTCAATTCAAACTTTCTTTAAGATTGGTTTCAATTTACTTTTCACGTTCCACTCCAATATTTATTGCATTTCTATTTATTCATTTATTAACACATGATTTCTTCTTTCGGTATTTCCTAAGACCTTCTGATACCTCTTTTTAATGAACAGAATATTCTTTGTAAGTTTGAACTTCAAATCAATGGCCCTTTTGGAGGGCTTGTTCCAAATGAATAGCGCCCATCTTCAGAATAATAATAATAATGATGATGATGATGATGACGATGATGATGATGATGATGATGATGTATGCTGGGTATCTACTCAAGAAAGGAGGCAACAGAATTAATTATCTTGTGTTCATGGACGACAACAAGCTGTATGGTAAGATCATCAAGAATATAAATACCTTAATCTAGACTATAAGGATTGTATCTGGGGACATCAGGATGGAGTTTGAAATAGAAAAATGAGCCTTGGTCAACATACACAAAGACAAAGTGACAAGAACTGAAGGGATAAAGCTACCAGATGAGAATAGCACCAAACACATAGATGAGACAGGACACAAATACCTCGAAATAATAGGAGATGATATAACAACCCCAAAAGATGAAGGACACGATCATGAAAGAATATATGCAGACTCTTAAGGCGATACTAAAGTCAAAATTCAACGCCGGAAATATGATGAAAGCCACAAACACATGGGCAGTTTCAGTAATCAGATAAAGCGCAGTAGTGGAGTAGACGAAGGCTGAACTCCGCAGCATAGACCGGAAAACTATGAAACACATGACAATACACAGAGCACTACACCCAAGAGCAAATACATACATACTATACGTTTACACAAACTGCGTCAACATCGAGACAAGAGCACTGGAGCAATATCTGAAAACCATTGAAAACGAGTGACTAAGGAGTGCATGGAAGGACTGATAAAGTAGACGAAGATCCAGAAATATACAAAGGAGAATGACAAACAGAACGAAGGAATGGCACAACAAACCAACGCACGGACAGTACATGAAACAGATTAAAGAGCTGGCCAGCAACGAAACATGGCAATGGTTACAGAGGGGAGAAGTCAAGAAGGAACCAGAAGGTAAATAGCAGCGGCACAAGAACCAGATATGTCCAAAGAACAATAGATGGAAATAACATCTCACCCATATGCTGGAAGGGCATTATGAAAAACGAGACCATAAATGACATAGCACTTGCACAGAACCAATACAAAAAAAGGCATGATTCAGAAGCAAAACCCTCCACTGGAGCATCTACAAGAAACACCAGCTACCTGGCAGTAATAAGTGGTACGAGCACCAACCTGAGGGAGTGATAGAAAACGATCAGGCAAAGATCCTCTGGGACTAAGGTATCAGAACAGATTGGGTGATACGTGGCAATAGACCAGATGTGACGTTGATTGATAAAATCAAAAAGAAAGTATCACTCATTGATGTCGCAATACCATGGGACACCAGAGTACATAAGGAAGAAAAAGACCAGAATAGATAGGAAGAAAAAGAAAAAAATGTATAAGTGTCAAGACCTGAAAATAGAAATAAGAAAGATGTGGGATATACCAGTGGAAATTGTACCCATAATCATAGGAACAATAGGCACGATCCCAAGATCCTTGAAAATTAACCTGGACTCCAGGACTCATATAGAAGAGTGTTATATTAAAAACAGCGCACATCGTGAGAAAATAGATGGACTCCTAAGGAGGCAGGATGCAACCCGGAACCCAACACTATAAAAACCACCCAGTCGAATAAGATGACTGTGACAAAAGATAATAATATAATAATAGCGTTTCGGACGAGGCCATCAACACAGAACTCGGGTCCTTTTTATCATGATGCTAAATATATATTATAAACATGAGCGTCGAATAAGATGAATTGACAAAAGTAATAATAATAATAGCGTTTCGAGACGAGGCCATCAACGTGAAAGAATTCGGGTCCTTATCCTTTTTATCATGATGCTAAATATATATTATAAACGTGAGCGTTCGGTAGATATCAAATGGAAAATGTTGATTAACATTATATTCTTAATCCGACTTCATCTCGGCAATCACGTCACGCAATTTGTATAAAAATAAATATAGATCAGGAGCAATCCCCCCATGCTTAAGCGAATGACGCCCGGATAACGCCATTTCGCAGCTATGATTTTCATTACATCGACACCCAAAAAAAAAAAAAAAAAAAAAAAAAAATAAAAATAAAAAAAAACAAACTGATCATCCCCGAATCCCTTAATTCCATCAAGTATGACGTCATCAGCGACCATATCAGCACCCCATTAATGAAAGCTTATCGCTAATCCGCCTCTCCGTGGCCTCTGTGACAAACATTAACGAAGTCGCATTCGTTAAAGCGGTTCGCGCGGCTCTTGGAAGCTTTTGGAAAAGCTTGATTGATTGAGGAAGCTTAGATCGTTCATTTCGTCTCACTAGAGAACTCCGATAATTAACTCTTGATTGGGTTCTGCGCACCTAATGGGTGCGAGAATTTATCGTAGCATTGCTTTATATGATATATTTATCTATATATATATATATATATATATATAATATATATATATTATATATTATATATATGAATAATTATCACATCAAACCGTGATTCATTTATATATCATTCAAGCTACAAAAGTCCTTTAATATCTAAATTCACTCTACCTCCCAAATGATATATTTTCATATATGTACCGAAGGGGGAATTTTTTAGTTGATAATAATTTCTTCCCCCCATGGGATCGAAACCCTACCGTCCAAATGGACGGAGACGAAATCAGGACAGTCAGTGACGCTATCCAATCGTCTCTGTTGGCTGATTGGATAGCGTCACTGACTGTCCTGATTTCGTCCCCGTCAACTTGGATGGTGGTTCGATCCCATGGGGGGACGAAATTATTATCAACTAAAAAATTCCCCTTCGGTACATATATGAAAATATATCATTTGGGAGGTAGAGTGAATTTAGATATTAAAGGACATTTGTAGCTTGAATGATGATATATATATATATATATATATATATATATATATATATATATATATATATATATATATATATATATCTTCCCGTGATCTGAAATGTCACAGTTGAGGTCAATGATAATTTCTAAGATGTATATTCCTAAGAAAGTAAAAGCCATGGTATGGTGTAGCATGCATGCATACATACATACATACATACACACACACACATACATATATATATATATTATATATATATATATATATTATATATATATAATATATCATACATATATATATATATATATATATATATATATATATATATATATATATATATATATATATATATATATATGAAACCACGTAGAAAAAATAATGAAATCACAAAGGAAAATAATAATCGCAATAACTAGGTAAGAAGACGATTACGGACCAAACGACAAGAATTAAAAGGACAAGACACAGAGCTTAACACAATGATGACTCACAAAGGAGCTTAGCACAACGATAAGACGCAGAGGATCATAGCATAATGATAAGACGCAGAGGATCATAGCATAACGATAAGACGCAGAAGAGCATAGCAAAATGATAAGACGCAGAGGGTCATAGCATAATGATAAGACGCAGAGGAGTATAGCATAACGATATGATGCAGAGGAGTATAGCATAACGATAAGACGCAGAGGAGCATAGCAAAACGATAAGACGCAGAGGGTCATAGCATAATGATAAGACACAAAGGAGTATAGCATAATGATAAGACACAGAGGAGCATAGCATAATGATAAGACGCAAAGGAGTATAGCAAAACGATAAGATGCAGGGGAGCTTCGCATATTGAAAAGACGCAGAGGAGCATAGCATAACGATAAGACGCAGAGGATTAAAGCATAACAATAAGACACAGAGGAGCATAGCAAAACGATAAGACGCAGAGGAGCATAGCAAAACGATAAGACGCAGAGGGTCATAGCATAATGATAAGACACAAAGGAGTATAGCATAACGATATGATGCAGAGGAGTATAGCATAACGATAAGACACAGAGGAGCATAGCAAAACGATAAGACGCAGAGGGTCAAAGCATAATGATAAGACGCAAATGAGTATAGCATAATGATAAGACGCAGAGGGTCATAGCATGATGATAAGACGCAAAGGAGTTATTAGCAAATAATTATTACGCAGCCGGCATAGCAAAACGATAAGACGCAGGGGGTCATAGCATCATGATAAGACGCAAAGGAGTATAGCAAAACGATAAGACGGAGAGGGTCATAGCATAATGATAAGACACAGAGGAGTATAGCATAGAGGAGAATAGCCTAACGATAAGACGCAGAGGAGCATAGCAAAACGATAAGACACAGAGGGTCATAGCATAATGATAAGACTCCAATGGTTATGTCGAACGATAAAGACACAGAGGGTCATAGCATAATGATAAGACGCAAAGGTGTATAGCAAAACGATAAGACGCAGAGGGTCATAGCATAATGATAAGACTCAAAGGAGGATAGCAAAATGATAAGACGCAGAGGAGCATAGCATAATGATAGACTCCATACGGAGGATGCAAACGATAAGACACAGAAGGGTCATAGTCGATAATGATAAGACTCAAGGAGGCATAGCAAAACGATAAGACACAGAGGGTCATAGCATAATGATTATACCAAAAGGAGGAATCAAAACGATAAGACGCAGAGGACGTAGCAAAACTATACAGACGCCGAGGAGCATAGTAAGATAAGTAACTATAGACGCCAGAGAGCAACATAATGAATGACGCAGAGGAGCATAGCAAAACAATAAGACGCAGAGGAGCATAGCAAAACGATAAGACGCAGAGGGTCATAGTATAATGATAAGACGCAAAGGAGTATAGCATAGCGATATGACGCAGAGGAGTATAGCATAACGATATGACGCAGAGGAGCATAGCAAAACGATAAAGACGCAGAGGGTCATAGCACAACGATAAGACGCATAGGAGCTTAGCATAATGATAAGACGCAGACGGTTATAGCATAGTGACGAGAGGAGCATAGCATAATGATAAGAAGCAGAGGAGCTTAGCATAACGATAAGACGCAGAGCATAATGATAATACACAAAGGAGCGTGATAATGGGAAGGCTTCAAGAAGCATCATAATAACAAAGACATCATGAGAACAAGACACCAAGGGTGATTATCATTAGATTTCGCTTCCAATTTCAGCCTCATCCTTAAACCTCAACACTGGTTAGGTTCGACAAGAGAAGGAACTAGAATGAATGGGATTCACGTTACTCTCCAACGAAGGAGACCATAACACCAGTGGTTTCCAACCTTTTCTATTTCTCGTCCCCCTTCATTGAATGGGACATTCTCTGCGCCCCCCCCCCCCCCCCCCTTTACTTAAATACTGTAATTTACTGGCATAGTCGGCACATGTCAATAATTCACAATATTATGTATATATATATATATATATATATATATATATATATATATATATATATTCCTTAAAATAAAATTTGAAATAGTTTATATATTTAGATAACTAAATTTCATATTTATATCTGAAATATTTTCTCAGTATTTTGAAAATCTGAATTCCATCCTAATTAATAGTTTTCAGATGTAACTATCCCCTTCATCAAGCATTGGCAGCCCTTCGAGCCCCCACAGGGGGGCGCGCCCCACAGGTTGGAAACCACTGCCATACACTAAACAATGAAAGACTTACAAAATAGAGCATTATCATACTATTTACCTGAGGAGGGACCGCCATGCAGCAAAGGTCTAACCTCTAATTAGGCAAAGCTTGTAAACAACCCTCGTAGAAATATTGTCCTCTTCATAAGTGCAAGTGACACGTGCGTTATATAATTAAAGGGAAAAAGCACGGTTATTAGATTATTTACGTTCTTTGCACAGAGGCGAGTTTCTTGCATAATAATGCATATTCATTCTTCCAACTAACTGTCTACTTAGATATTCAGATTTGGGTCTTTATTCAATTTATTTATTTATATCTATGCTGCTGTTTATATGCGTTTCTATATTTACATACGTTTATTTTCTGTCTTTTATTCGATTAACTCTAGCAAAGCTTGCAGATATATAGTATATGTATATGTATGTATGTATATATCATATATATATATATATATATATATATATATATATATATATATATATATATATATATACTCTTTCATTTTAACAGTGGTAAAACATTTGTCAGCACTCACGTCTAAACATGACAAGCGATTACCTTTGAAACATCTATACGGCAATACGGCAAAAAAATTGACCAACATTTAATTTCTAACGAACAAAATCAAATCTCTTTTTTTATGTTAAAAGGGCTGGAATATTTAGCAACAATTCAAGTCTAAGCAATACAAAGCAATTGTGTCATTTTTTATCAATGCACATCAATTTCCTGAACAGAACCTTGAAAGACAAACATTATCTATATCAACACTTTATTAAATCAATCTCTCTCTCTCTCTCTCTCTCTCTCTCTCTCTCTCTCTCTCTCTCTCTCTCTCTCTGGTTTTTAAGAAATAGAGAGAAATAGAGAATCATAATTATTTCGTGTCGAGAACACACGTTATATTAGTAAATTAATCAACGCTTGCTATATCACCTTCTACTCTCATGCGTTTCTCATGCTTAATCTGGATTGATTTGAGAGAAAACTTAGTAATCTGTGGAATAAATGATGAAAATTGAAAAGGTTAGAGAACTCGAACACTGAGGTGGATGTTAAAAGCATGCACCGGCAAATTAGAGGAATAATAAACTATTAATCATTTCTATAATCAATGTTCGTTCTTTGATGTGTAAAAATATATTATTTTGTCTTATCATCTTTTGTCTTTGATGTGAAAGAAAAATAAATATGTTACTCTGGTTAATGTTTGGACAAAAGAGAGACTCCGCTCACGTCCTATAAGCAAGAATTTTGTCAAGTTGTCAGTTCTAATGAGAGAACGAATTCTTATAACAAGGTTCTTGGTTTTTCTCTAGAAAAAACGCACGTAACGAACACACGCCACGATCCAACGTGTTCCCAGAATGCAATGCGGCTTCGAATGTGCGTGTGTGCGTGTGCATATGTGTGGTAATGAGCCAGCGGCGAAATGTACGAGGGAGAACAAATATTATGGAAAATGGTGGGAAAAGACACCGATTGTGAAAAACTCGAAGACAAAGAGGGAGCGGGAACGAAAAATGCGCTAATTAAGCAGATAAAAGATAAAGACCGATAAAAGATGAACACGAATGGGCAGAAAATCTGTCTCGAGAGAGAAAAAAAAAAGTGATGAAAACTCCAAGAGCGATGGAAAAATAGAATTATTTGCTAGTTCGCCATTTTACAAATTATACTCGATAACTCTACTCTGAACTTGATAGGCGCTTTCTGTCCGAAGTGAATTAACTTGTGGCGTTTCCATTTAGTTCTGTTTCCTTTCATCGAAGCGTTTGGCTTCACCTTTGTTTAATGACAGCTTGCCTTGTTCCAAACTTATTCGCTGTTGGGTAGAGCGACTATAATTTACTGCCAGTCCGGGGGTATGTTTCATTTGGCGAGCAAAATGTACCCTTCGTTAAATATTGGCATTAGCTGAACTTCATCCAATTTGGCAGAACAGAAGGGAGAGAAGAATCGAATTAACGGTTGTATTTTTAATGTTATGAAGAGAATTCAATGTTGTCACGATAATTCTCAATAGAAATGTGGCCAAAGTAGATGTTGAGTATTGGCCCTGCCTGGCCGGGTGTTGCCGTAAAACGGAATTAAAAGACAATTAAACTATACGTGCCATTTAACTAACTTTTCTAACTTGCGATAACAGATCAATTGGTTTTTTTGTATTCAAGGAAGACTCAGTTTCAGTTTCAAAACTAAACTGTGAAGAATACGCGCTTAATATGTTTGTTTTTTTATCTATCTGTTTTTTTATCTATCTATCCTTATTTTAAGTCTACACAACTCAGAAGGATTAAAGAAAACTGGAATTTTATCTTATGATGAATTACTGCTTTCTAATATCTTTTTGTTCAGGAAGATCTTATCGCAAAGAAAAATTATCATAGAAAATTAGAAAAATTACTGTTCAAATATAAAAGTGAGTAAAAACGTAACAGAAAAGCAAAGGTGAGGCAAATAAACTTCAACGAAAAGATAAGACATTTGTAAAAAATAACAATAATAAATAAATAAATGAATTAATAATTTTTTTTAATGTACTGAATTTTGCGGCGCAATCGGGTTTTTTGTAGTGTATGAACCTGTATGAGCCGCAACCCATGAAACTTTCAGCTACAGACCGGTGGTGGCCTGTCCCATAGCGCTACCAGACGCACGATAATGGGTAACTTCAAAATTAGATTAAAAGGAAAACTATCGAGGCTAGAGGGCTGCAATTTGATATGTTTGATGATTGGAGGGTGCACGATCAACATAACACTTTGCAGCCCTCTCACCTCACTAGTTCTTCAGATCTGAAGGCGGACAGAAAATGTGCGGACGGACAGACAAAGCCGTCTCAATAGTTTTCTTTTACGAAAAACTAAATAATCAGCCACAAGCTTTAAAACAAAAAAAAAAAAAAAAAAAAAAAAAAAAAAGAGAGAGAGAGAGAGAGAGAGAGAGAGAGAGAGAGAGAGAGAGAGATATTGGTGTTCAAATATAAGAGAAGAGAACAAAAACGTAACATAAAACCATAGAAAGGCATAAATAAACTCTACGAAAGGAATAGAGAGTCGTGTAAAAATAGGAATAAATCAGTCACGAAGACTAAAAGTTGCGTCGAAGACTTTCCCGCGATTAGAGAGAGAGAGCCCTGGTAAGGTCAGGCGTTTCGACCTTTGTTCGCGTCAAGCATTTCCTCCACACCTCAGTTTCATAGTCCCAGGTGGTACCAAGTCTCGTCATCTCCAAAGCATTTGAAAGAACTTCCCTTTTTCGCCTGCCAATCACGATTACCTATGCCTATCTGGAATTTATTTCGTAGTGAAACTTCCAAGATTGGTGAAATTTTAAGGAATGAATGAAGGAAAGAATACAGAACTTAGGCCATAAACCAAAAGTTGGGACCTATGGGGTCATTCAGTGCTGAAAGTGTAATTGACGGTATATTTGAGAGGTGTAACGGGAGCAAAACCTCGCATTTGCACTATGAATTCTGCGTGAGGAAAAAAAAGGAAAGATATGATGCAAGCTACAGAAAAAAATGCATGAGCTATTTTATAAGTTTTTACTTGTAAGGAATGTTTTTTTATTTTTATTTTTTTTTTTACTGGGCTGACTAAGCTCCAAAAAACGCGTTGGTTTTCAGCGTGTTCAACTCTACGAAGGCTGGTCTACGTGTGGGAGTATACAATTTGCAAAGGCCTCTACATATGTTAATGTCCAGATCATTTAAGTTGGTTCAAATGAAATCATGAAGAAAGGAAACTTGCGCATGTTCGTACGTGACCTTCTTTAAACTTGGCACATTGCAGTATTGTGGGCTGCTAATGATGATTGTGATTGCAAAGACGCAATATATATTCCTATTGCCTTGTAATACAGCACTGTTGCAATGAGCATAGCGACAAACGCGCAATCCTGGTAAGGAAAGGTGTTATCACGATTCACGTCTGGTGCAGACAATACTTGTGTCGAAATCATCAACAGTAATCAGTAGAGACTTCTGGAGAAGAAAAAAACATCAGACAGATGACGACACCAAGAACAAAATATTTACGCTTACAAATCAACTCCTTTTTTTTCTATTTTGCTGTAAAAAGAATTGCATAACCATATAAGATGCCCCTGACCAAAGATGAAACACAGGAGATGAAAATATAAGTAATAGAGAGCACCGCGGAGTTCGAGAAAAAAAAAAAACATACCATAAAATTGTAGGCGATATAAAGTAATATTTTTTCATGAAGTTGTTCTGATTGAGTTCTCTAACGCGCTGGATTAATTTTGTCCCTGAGCTTTCAGTATTAACATACGAGATATGTGAGGATCTCTTGCATGATTATCTATTTTTTCTGGTTTAGGTCGTTTTAATGAAAACCAAAGTTTTACAGTGGAGCAAATGTACAAAACATTGCTCAACTGGAAACAAATGATAAACTGCTGGAGTAAATACGAAACTTTTATAAATTACGTTAATATTTATTTCAAAAATGCTTCATAACAAGGTTTTATCTTGAGGGGACAGTAAATTATTTTTGTACAAGATCCAATAAATAAAGGATGATAACACACTTACAAACACATTCAAGTTCCGAAGAGCAGGGGACTGCAGGATTCGCCAAACAAGAAGAAAAGGCTTGAAGGTGAAGAAGATAATAGATTCGGCCAGAACAATTTATGGGAGAGCTCACATTTAAACTCCAGCATCTAAGATGCGAACTCTGATGGAGTATCAAATTACAAACTCGAAAAATGCCGGGAGATTCTCGCAAACTCTCCTACCATTACCTTTATATCATGATTAACTTTCATGTAGTCTCAAATTACCAACTCAAGAAAATGATAAGAGATTCCACCGAACACTGCCTCCATTATCAGCTACTGGAATGAAGCGGACAACCCAACCTCTCAAATTTCATTTCATCGTCATGCAAAAAAGAAAAAAAAATAAAGATATATATAAATTCTCAAAACTTCATGAATTAATATTAGATTCAGCCTATTTCATTAGGAAGCCTCTAATTAAAGGCTATTGTCACGCATCACGTGAGCTGACATGTCACTAATCAACAGGGGAGAGGTTCGTGAAAAATAATAATGGGAAAATAAAATGTTGCTGAGGGGATACTGCCATTTATTTATGTCGTTAATCCAGTGGATTTCGAAGATGCTTTTCTAAGGAAGATATATTTTCGAGGAAATGCGACGTAAAATGAAACTTGGGAGAAGATGTCCGTGATCACAATAAGGATAAATGAATGAAATGAGTCACCTACCCGAAAAAGATATTTAACAGGATTTCAAAAGGAAATGAGTCACATAACGGATAAAGATATTTGAGAAATTTTCAAAGGGAAATGAGTAATTTAACGGAAAATAATACGTAAGGTTTCAAAAGGAAGCACAAAAGGAAGATGCATTTCCGAGGACATGAAACTGAAAACTGAAACTTAGGAGAAAATGTACGTGATCACAATATAGATCAACGAGAGAAACGAGTGAAATGAGCCACTTAAAGCAAAAACTTAATTAATTATTTATATGATTTCCAGAAAAATCACTTTTAATCCTATGTTTACAAGGCAAAATTCATCACCAAAGCCTATCCCTTTCATCCGGCCGTCATTAACATTGTTTTTTTTAATCATTTTTTTTTATTTCCCGGAGAGGTGATCGTTGTCCGTCAAACAATTCAGCCAACAGCCTTTGGGAGATGATGCATAAGTTACACCTATCATACTTGCAGAAATATATATATATATATATATATATATATATATATATATATATATATATATATATATATATATATATATATATATATATGTATATATATATATATATATATATATATATAGATATATATGTTATGTATATATGTTTTAATTCAATAGCATGTGAAATCTGAAAAGGAAAATTCAACTATTTAGATATATCGAAACAGCGATCAGAACAGAAAAATGAATGCTCATCAGGAAACTAACAAAGATTTTGCCGTTCTTGTAAATGTTAGTCATAATCATATAAAAGACAAAGAGAGTTTAAGCAACGACCAGCTTGAGTATTTGGAAGACGATGAATAATTAAGAAGACAAGAGAATTAAGAAGACTAGAGAAAGGGAATATTATGCCGTCGGGCATGGAAGGATAGACCCCCCAATCCCCCATTAACGCCCCACCCCCCTTACGTAGAGATCTTATTAATATGCGCTTGCTTCATCTAGATTGCGAAGAGAGAGAGGAGAGAGAGAGAGAGAGAGAGAAAAGCGAAAAAAGAAAAAGTGTATTCTTATTGTTGTTAAATTAAGCCAGCCATGTGCTGGCGCAGGCACTTGCTCCTAAGCACCCCCGTAACGCTTATTTACTCAACTAAGGACCTGGAAATACTTGTACCTGAGAATACCATACTTTAATCAGTTCATAAACATCTTCAACATTTCCCGAATACTAACTGCAGAAGAAAGTCTTCAATGGTCTCATCCGGTCTTTGATCTTATCACGGTGGTAAAAACAAAGAAATTGAAGAAAATAAAAAAGAAGTATCCGTGAAGACCTACCATCTATTCTGGGAAGCAATAGAAAAAAATAAATAAATAAAATAAAAAAAAGGATCAGTGAAGCACAACTACTTATCCTGAAAAACCACCTCAAAATATATATATATACTGTATATATATATAAAAGCGATCCATGATGTCCTGTACCTTAAATGAAATAAAACTACCGAGGTTAGACGGCTGTAATTTCGTAAGTTTGATGAATGGAAGGCGGATGATAAATACCAATTTGCAGCCTTCTAACCCCAGTAGTTTTTAAGATCTGAGGACGAATAGAAAACCGCGGACGGACAGACAAGGCCATCTCAATAATTTTCTTTTACAAAAAAAACAATGAGTATTAGCGAAGGACTATTCAGTCTTAGAAGCCACTGTAAGAAAAATAAAGAATATAAAAAAGGATAAGTGAAGTACAACTAATTATTCTGAGAAGACACCCAAAAAGAAAAAAATAAAATAAAAATAAACAAAAAAAGGCAACATTTTATCTAACATTTCAGGATCCCGAAATGTTGCAGCATCCATCTTGCAGTTCAGGAACCGTAATTGTAAAACTTGGTGATTATGAATTAGTTTAATGACGGCGATTAGATGTAGCTAACTTTCCGCGGAGTAATTGACCAATTTGATGTCGAGTAAACAACGAGAGCCCTTCTATCAAGTGCCACCTACGGCCATCATCAGCATCATCAAGCAACTTCCAACTCGCTAAAGTTGATGTTCTCTAAACTGGGTCTGTTGTAATTGGGGAGGATACTTGATCGTCGTTGGCTTATGTAACGAATAATCCTATTATGTATATATATGTGTATGTATGTGCATACATATATATATATACATTATATATATACACACACACACACATATATATATATATATATATATATATATATATATATATATATATATTATATACTATATATATATATATATATATATATAGTATATAATATATATATATATATATATATATAATATATATCTATATATATATATATATATATATATAGTATATAATATATATATATAAATATATATATATATATATATATATATATATATATACATATATATAGTAATATTATATATATATATATATATATATATATATATATATATATATTATATAATATGTATATATATATATATATATATATATATATATATATATATATATATATATAAATCCTAAAAATTCCAAAAGGGGTTCCAGCAAGACAACAGCTCACTAATTGATTTATTGAAACGTTTCGTGCTCCAAGACATTGGCACATCATCAGTCTGGAATAAAAAAATGTTATTTGCTTAAAAACATTAAACTAATATAAAACTATAAAAAAAAAATGAGTTTACATAGAAATGGAATTATTTAACAAAGGCTAAATAGAAGACTACCTATCAAGTCAAAGGAGAAGAGCAGAAAGACTAGAAGAAACGTAAGGACCGACCGAACTACACTTCAGGCCAACGAAGGGGGAGTGGCAGAGACGCCATTGTTTAAATTAGGTGATAGGTGTTTAATGTAAAATGACTCGAGTGTTGTTATCCATGTTGGACTTTATTATATTTTAAAAACTGTTTACCAAAATTATTCATTCATTTATTAATAATGTACACACACGTCGAGAAAGAAAATTGAAAGCTTTAGGTATCTTTACTCCTGACTTTAATGCTCTTTGCTCTTACATTCTTAATTTGTCACACTATGTTTTATCTAAGAGAGAAGAGTTTTTATTATCTCTTGGCCTTGACTTTTGTATCCCATCACACAGACCGAACTTTCCACATTTCTTTTTTTCCTTTTGAAGTATTATTCCAAAGAATTAAGAACTCTGATCACATAAACATGAGTTCCTTGCAACAGAAAATCTCCTTGGCATTACAAGATGCATAGAAAAAAGCTAAAAACAACTTGGGCGCCGTTTTTTTTAAAAAAAAAAAAGATATGGAAATCCTTAAAAAACCGAGTAAAAATAAAGATTTGATTGTATGTAAACCTGATAAGGGAAAAGGCGTGGTCATTCTTAATAAGAGATAATTATCTGAATAAAATGAATCTAATACTTGCAGATGAAACCAAATTTAAATGTATGTGCGAACCCAACTTCGCGGATATATACAAACGGGAGAATAAAATAAACCGTTTCCTAAGAAAAATTAAACAGGAGGAAATTATTAGTGAGAATGTTTACCATGAACTACTAATTACCGGCTCCTCTTTCAGCATTCTCTATTGCTTGCCAAAATTCATAAGGAAGGTACACCTTTACATATAATATTATATATATATATATATATATATATATATATATATAATATATATATATATATATATATATATATATATACGCACACGCAAAAACAATTGGCAAATAAGTCTGTTACAAATTAATGCCCATTACTTGCCAAGCTTATGTATGTCTAAGCTACATCTTTGGACACTGTTTAACTAGGTAGGTATTATTACGAAAGATAAGGCTGTTTGAAGGTACCAGCCCGACTGGGGTTAGCAATGTCATCACAATTATGATAATCGGAAGGATATTGCCTACTAAACTCTAGAGACACCCATCCAAAAGGGAAAAGGTGTATAGATGCATATAACAATAAATGAATAGATAAATACTTGTATATATATATATATATATATATATATATATATATATATATATATATATATATATATATATATATATATATATGCTTAAAAAATCACAGTAGATGCACGTGACTTCATTAAATAGCGAATACCACAGGAAAATGATAGACAGAAATCCAAGCGCTTGGATTTCTGCCTAACATTTTCCTGTGGTATTAACTTACATATATATATATATATATATATATATATATATATATATATATATATATATATATATATATATATTAATTAAAGTTAAAAGCCACAATAACGTATATGATACTGTATTTTTCCAAAATAAATATAATGGTTAAAAAAGGGAGCTTTCAACCGTTTGCACAACGGTCCTCTTCAGCCAACTTTGTCTGAAGAGGACCGTCGTGCAAACGGTCGAAAATTCACTGTTCTTAACCTTTTTGTATTTTGGAAAAATGCATTCTCATATACATTATTGTGGCTTTTAACTCATTACTTCCGGTCACGGCATAGTGATGTTGGTTTGTTTGTTCGTATGGTGTTTTTACGTTGCTTGGAACCAGCGGTTATTCAGCAACGGGACCAACGGCTTTACATGACTTCCGAACCACGTCGAGAGTGAACTTCTGTCACCAGAAATACATCTGTCGCCCTCAGTGGCATGACCGAGAATCGAACTGGCGGCCATCTTTGTAGCACGCCAACACCATACCGACCACGCTACTGATGCGCTTACGGCATAGTGATGCACCATAGATATATCTTATTCGCCAATGGATATCTAACTAGGTTACATACAACTGGAGGTATTTTGTAAACATGGGTTATTATCGGCGAAACCTAAATGTTCATATAAAATCAGATATCAAAATGAAGGCGGTAGACTGTTTTTTTTTTTTATGAGGCCTGATAAGACAGCAGTTGTGCAATTGAGGAATTGTAAAATTGTGCATCTGCAATACAGCAACGTACGTATACTTACCTAACAGCCAAACTTCAAGTAGAGATGTCAAGAAATCTAAGATTATGTGATCTCCTTCTTGAAATGAAGTTAAGAGTGATAAACATTTTTGTGTAACGTTCGAAACACCACATGAAAGTCTGAATCAACGTAGTTTAAGTTCGTATATGATAATGAAATTTAATATGAATAAAATTTTTGTGTAACGTCTGAAACGAAAAGATGCGCCACATAAAAATTTTAATCAAATCAAATTCATGAGAGAACAGCGTTAAGAAAAGCGACTCCTGAGAAAATATTGAAACCTAACCCTACACAAATGATCATGAAATTAATATGGAATTAATGTACGGTAGAAGGATCTCTTATGCAAAGAAGTACCAATGTCGCATTGTAGTCACTCAAAATACAGGTGTCAACGACTTCGATGTTGCAACGCCAGTTTTATTCACCATAAATCAATCAACAATGGAAAAAAAAAGTAACAAAGCTCCTTTCATCCGTCCTCCCTCCCCCCACGAAAAGGAAGAAAGAAAAGACGCATCGTTAGCAACGCCAGTTTTAGTAACGATAAAGCAATCAATCAATTGGAAGAATACAATAAGTCTATCAAAACTCCTCCCACCCGTTCACCATCTCCAAACTGGGCAACCCCCAAAAAAGGAGAAAATCATGTAATATTATTATTATTACTATTATTATTAGAGAAGCCCGTTTTAGTAACCATCATAGAATACAAAAAACCAACAATGCTCCTCCCATCAATTAAATCCACACCCCTACCCCCCCAACAAAAACATAATAAAATAAAAAAGAAAAGAAGCATCGTTAGGGAAATCATCACTCCGATCATACTTCCACACCAATGAGATTAGTGCCGCTTGCCTTCAATCAAGATCCTCCATCGAGAACCTGTTAAACCAACATCGTCGGATCATTACTTGTGGAGGGGCAATTAGCGCGCTTAATTGGGGGAGATTTTCGTAGCCGGGGTTGGCAAGGAGGGAGGGGGAGGGGGGAGGAGGAGCTTGTGACATCGCAGAGACGAAGGTTAAATGGCGGCGGCTTTCGGAGGAAAAACGGCTTATCTGGATCAGGCGGATTTCCAGCTACGATAATTGTGAATTACCGTCGTCAGTAATACGTCGAAAATTGTCAGTGACTGCTTGAACAAGTTCTATTTATTTCATAAATTTGATAGGTTTTATTTATAGAATAAATTTGGTAGGACCCTGGGCATTGCATTTGCGACAGAACCGTTCAAGGTTTAAACTAGCACTTAAATTGCGTCGCGATGTTGTTGTTTAAGATTAAGGCTGGCACGGGCTGTTGCTCCTGGAACAGCCCGTAAAGCGCGAGCATGAGGAGCAGTGAAGAGCGAGAGCAGTTGGTCAGAGTATGAAACGTTTTTAGTTATAGGGCGGGTCATTCATGCTCAGACTTGTCGAAAGTCTGGAAACAAGTCGAAAGAAATGACACGGCCACTAACGTTACAACCACCCGGTCTATGTAAATGGTTGAGTGGCTCATTTGCACTCTGGGACGTGCTAGAGTGATGGACAAGTTACTCTCCAACGGCGAACTATTTGTGCTTTAGTTTGTGTCAAAATTAAGAACCGAGCAAAGAACAGCAAAGAGATATTGGGTAACAGACTGGTTGCTTAAAAGAAATGAGCGTTCTCATGCATCTCTCAGAAATGAACTAAAATGTCATCCAAGTCATTGGTACAATTTAGGGAACTCCTGGCCTTACTAATACCGTATATCAAGAAATTAGGTACCAGCATGAGGCAATCTAAATCTCCTGGAATGCACTTCAAATGTTGTTTGTTTATTTTCTTGGTGGCAGTTTCACTTGTAGCATCTGGATATATATCCTTTAGCTTGTTTACTAAGGACATTTTCCCAATTTCTGTCGGAAAAAACGCTTGAATTTCACATTCCATGAGCATGGGTGTGACTTATATAAATCAATCCAGCCGGTCACTTATTAACCCATACTTCTGCCATAGTTAAAGAATTGTCTGAAGTCACGTATCGCAGACGACACTATTGCTGAAATGATAAAAACAGGTCTGCGTCGAAGTAACCTTCATTTTCACGCACGGATATTTATTTCAACCATAGAAAAGCCGCGTCTCACACTGAATGGGCTATGTACACAGTATACCTCATTTCAGACAAGTCGCACGATGTATCTGTACCGACTAAAAACAACCACATTCATGTACCGACGTCCAACGCTCCGCCCATATTCTCTAACAAGTCTTAATTAAGACCGGGTCTGAGCGTGAATGGGGCCCGAAAATTAGTGCATGAAATGTTTTTGGTCATACGTTAAAATACCGACTTAAAAGAAATGCACCAATATCCCCCATAAAATCGAAGAAGACGAAGGTTCTGAACAAATACCGGTTTTGTGGAATAGGCATTTCATTCTGTTTTGAATATCGTTCATGATAGCATTACTAAGAATACTGTAGAAAGAAAACTTGAAATAAATTATGGTAATTTTAAATATATTACTCTTGATATGTGAAGAAAGCTGCACATTCTTTGTCCATCAATAAAGCAGTGTGCTCTCATTGTATACCTGGGGAAGTCTATAAGTATGCTCCAGACTATTTGCTGCTGCTGATATGCCTCTTTTTATTGTTTGTTTGTTTTTACGGTGTTTTTACGTTGCATGGAACCAGTGGTTATTCAGCAACGGGACCAACGGCTTTGCATGACTCCCGAAACCACGTCGAGAGTGAGCTTCTATCACCAGAAATAAACATCTCTCTCTCTCCTCAATGAAATGTCCGAGAATCAAAATCGGCGGCACCTCGGTGGCACGCCAACACCATACCGACCACGCCACTGAGGCGCTGCCTCTTTTTTTTTTAATTAATTTCTTGTACATTCGTTTTTGCCTACTTCTGTCATACAAGTTATGATAGTTCCCCTTTTAAAAAGTGTAACCAAAGACGCCTCGGTTAAAAACAACTATGGCCCAATCGTAATTGCTATGCGAATTTCGAAAATGCTAGAATTAGTAATATTAACAAATATAAGGGGATTTTGACATATAAGTGATTATCAGTTTGGGTTTAAAGCAAATCTAGGCACAGAAATATGTGTTTATGTATTAAAAAATTTTATCGATTATTACCATGTACAAAATACACCTGTATTTTTATGCTTTGAAGATGCCAAAACAGCATCTGATCGGGTGAACTATTGGAAGCTGTTTGATAAATTGCTGTGTCGAAATGTTCCGAAACATTATGTCAGGTTGGCTTAACTTTCAAAAATTTGTGTTTAATGGGATGATCAGTTCTCCAGCTTCTTCGGTAGCAGTCATGGCTTGAGAAAGGGAAGCATTCTTTAACCCTACCTTTTTAACGTTATGTAGATGACCTGAATATTCTACTGGCTGGTTCCGGAATAGGATGTCACATCAATGATGCTACTTTTAATCATTTCAGCTATGCGGATGACCTAGTTATTCTTGCTCCCACTGCTAGGACAATTCGAAAACTTCAGAAAATTCATGAAGACTTTGCCACAGAACATGATATATTATACAACACCAGCAAGACTGTGCATGTTGATTCCTTCATGTAACAACAAAATACTGGAACACCCAAATATTTCATTGAAAAACGACTTCTTACAATTTGTAAATTCATCCTCGTATCTGGGCCACATTGCTGGAAGTAACAATAAAAGTAACGAAGATACTGAACAGCGTCGAATACTCTGCGTACGAGGGAATATGCTTATAAGAAAATTTAATTTCTGTGATGATGAAACTAAAGTTCAACTAAGAGGGTGTCATAATGATATAATAAGGAGGCTGATTGGGGTCACCCGAAGTAACAGTGCTTCCCAAGAAGTGTTTGTGGCAATGGCTTTGCCTTGCCTTGATGTTATCCGGCGCCATGTAATATTTAGTTCAAAATAGAGTGGAGAAATCAAATAATGCTTTGATACGATCGCTGTAAGACATTGCGTCTTTATCATTTAGGTACATTGCATGAGGAATGGCACAGAATACTCTACCGATGGTAAAACTGCTTCTCTTTTTATGTTCTATATCTGGTATGATATGTGCAGTATGTTTACTACTTAGAAGATGGAGAATAATATAGTTGTTTTGAGCTTCATTATGCACGTTTTTCAGTTCTAGTTGTATATTTGTATGGTGTTTTTACGTTGCATGGAACCAGCGGTTATTCAGCAACGGGACCAACGTCTTTGACTTCCGAACCACGTCGAGAGTGAACTTTTATCACCAGAAATACACATCTCTCACTCCTCAATGGAATGGCCGAGAATCGAACCAGCGACCACCGAGGTGGGACGCCAACACCATACCAACCACGCCACTGAGGCGCTTGTTGTATGGTCTTTTTTACGGTTTTTTCTGTCTATTGGTAAGATACACGTTCCCACTTATCTGTAAATTTGTCTGTGTAATAAAAAATCAAAATGTAGTCTCTTGGCACAACTACTTTTGTTTTTTTAATTATTGTATACGAATTCATATTCGAATCATTATTATTATTATTATTTTTTTTTTTTTTTGTGCTCTATCACAGTCCTCCAATTCGACTGGGTGGTATTTATATTGTGGGGTTCCCGGTTGCATCCTGCCTCCTTAGAGGAGTCCATCACTTTTCTTACTATGTGCGCCGTTTCTAGGATCACACTCTTCTGCATGAGTCCTGAAGCTACTTCAGCCTCCAGTTTTTCTAGATTCCTTTTCAGGGATCTTGGGATCGTGCCTAGTGCTCCTATGATTATGGGTACAATTTCCACTGGCATATCCCATATCCTTCTTATTTCTATTTTCAGATCTTGATACTTATCCATTTTTTCCCTCTCTTTCTCTTCAACTCTGGTGTCCCATGGTATTGCGACATCAATGAGTGATACTTTCTTCTTGACTTTGTCAATCAACGTCACGTCTGGTCTATTTGCAAGTATTACCCTATCTGTTCTGATACCATAGTCCCAGAGGATCTTTGCCTGATCGTTTTCTATCACTCCCTCAGGTTGGTGCTCGTACCACTTATTACTGCAAGGTAGCCGATGTTTCTTGCACAGGCTCCAGTGGAGGGCTTCTGCCACTGAATCATGCCTCTTTTTGTACTGGTTCTGTGCAAGTGCCGGGCATTCGCTTGCTATGTGGTTTATGGTTTCATTTTTCGTATTGCACTTCCTGCATATGGGAGAACATATCTGGTTCTTAGGGCCTGATCTTGTGCCGCTGTTATCATTCCTTCAGTTTCCTTCTTTAGCTCTCCCCTCTGTAGCCATTGCCATGTGTCATCGCTGACTAGTTCTTTAGTCTGTCTCATGTATTGTCCGTGCATTGGTTTGTTGTGCCAGTCCTCTGTTCTGTTTGTCATTCTCCTGTCTCTGTATATTTGTGGGTCTTCGTCTACCTTTATTAGTCCTTCTTCCCATGCATTCTTTAGCCACTCGTCTTCACTGAATTTCAGATATTGCCCCAGTGCTCTGTTCTCGATGTTGACGCAGTCCTCTATACTTAGTAGTTCTCTCCCTCCTTCCTTTCGTGTTATGAATAGTCTGTCCGTATTTGCTCTTGGGTGTAGTGCTTTGTGTATTGTCATATGTTTCCTGGTTTACTGATCTATGCTGCGGAGTTCTGCCTTCGTCCATTCCACTATTCCTGCGCTGTATCTGATTACTGGCACTGCATATGTGTTTATGGCTTTTATCATATTTCCGGCGTTGAGTTTTGACTTGAGTATCGCCTTGAGTCTCTGCATCTATTCTTTCCAGATCGCGTCCTTCATCTCTTGGTGTTTTATTATTATTATTATTATTATTATTATTATTATTATTATTATTATTATTATTATTTATAAACTATATTTGATAGGTTCATTTATATCAAATTTGATATTTTTATTGATAGCATTAATATGATAGGTTTTATTCATTAAATAAATTTGATAGGTTCATTTATAGAATAAATTTAATGTGCTTATACTTAAAATAAATTTTTAAATAAATAAATGTGATAGGTTTACTTATAAAATACATTTCATAGGTTTCTTTATCAAATAAATTCCATAGGTTTCTTTATCAAAAATTTCATAGGTTTATTTATTTATTTATAAATAAATTTTGATAGTTTTATTTATTGAATAATTTTGATGGGATTATTTATAAAATCAATTGGATATATTTCATAAAATAAATTTCATAGGTTAATTTATAAAATAAATTCCATAATTTTATTTTTCTTTGAATGACTCGTTATCGCACTAAAACGGAATCATAATACAAAAGCAGAGAGAGAGAGAGAGAGAGAGAGAGAGAGAGAGAGAGAGAGAGAGAGAGAGAGAGAGAGAAATCAAACCCTGGTAACCTAACTTGTTAATTCAAACTAAATAGTTCTACTCGGGTTATTAACATTACCGTATTCATACAATTGTCCATAATTATATCAACGTTATGTAATGAATAAGGAAAGTTACGACAAAAGACGGAGCACTATTTCATTTTCTAATCACTAGATGGCGTACGCAACTTATGACGTAATCGTCATAACGCAGATTATTTTATAATTCAGAAGATGAACATTATTCATATCAAACAAGTCCACGGGGACCGCTGACTTAAAATTCAAGCTTCCGAGGAATATGGAGTTCATTAGGAAGAGGTAACAGAAGTTAACTGGAAATACAGAAAGTAGAGATCACTTATTGAAAAATAAATAAACAGAAAAAGAATGTAAAGAAATTATTAAAATATACAATGAGAATTGAATTGAGGAAGTCATGCACCGCTTCTTCGCCTGAACTTCTGAAGTTCCAATTGCAAGACTTCCTCGGGGAGGAATAAAGGACCTCAAGAACGGACAAGTTCGAAAGTGAGACACATTTACTGCAAACATCTAATGACGGGAAAGGTCGACGACTTTCAGCGCCCTTCCGAACATGGCGTTGAATAGAACAGAATAGGATTTAGGCCAAAGGCCAAGCGCTGGGATCTGTGGGGTTATTCTGCGCTGAAAGGCAAATTGAAAGTAAGGTGGGAAAGGTGTAACAGGAAGAAAACCTCGCAGTAGCACTATGAAATGCTAGAAAAGACCGGAAAGTAAGATGACAGAAAGGGAATATGAATGGAGATACAGTAAAAGGAATGAAAGGGGTAGCAGCTAGGGATGGAAGGGAGGCTGCAAAGACTTTAATTAATGCCTACAGTGCACCGCAGGCGGTATACTGACGGCATTAACCCTCTTACGTGGGAAAAATGGAGTAATTCCAAAACGACATAATTCCACCGGGAATTTAATTACACTCCAGTCCCGCCATTCCTATCAAAGGATCGGCGGCTTTAATAGGATCAATTCCTGTTAATTTGGTCTTTCTTGACGTTGGGTCTCATTATTATCAACCTCTGCTTCATTTCACTCCAGGAATTATTTCCCTCTCCGGCTTGTTCACCTGTTCGCCGCTCATGTCAACAATGATGTTCGGTGGATTAATTAAATGCCGAACAAATTGGGCTGCGTCTCTCGCTTTTGAAACCTATACAAATTCGAATTAATTATGTATATAATATATATACGCATATATATATATATATATATATATATATATATATATATATATGTATATATATATATATATATATGTATGTATGTATGTATATATATATAACCACTTTTTGTTTACTTCAGTTCTCTCTCTCGTCTTTTGTATAGTTTTGTGTATGTGGGTGTTTTTCATTTTTTTTTCTTTCTCCCCGCTCTGTCCTTCAGTCATCTTCTATCTTTTACGCTGATAGGTTGTCTCTCCAACCTAGTGTTGTTGTACAGTAATTTTTACATTTTAAATGTTTTGGTGCTTTAGTTTCCAATTTTAAATATTATACCGTGTTTTATCAGTGACGAGTCTTGTATGTTTGTATTTTTATCAATTCCCCAGCCTTGAAAATGCATTGTGAAACGTCGGCAATAAATTATGTACGCTGAGACATGCCTTTACCTCTCCGCCTTGTGATATCTGTAGGGCTTGAGCCCCTTTACTAGTCTTCTATATATATAATATATATATATATATATATAGTAATATATATATATATATATATATATATATATATATATATATATATATATGTGTGTGTGTGTGTGTGTGTGTGTGTGTGTGTATTTATATGTATGTATATATATACTTATATATATGTTAGGGATTTTTTAGGTCAAATGACACTCGTTTAAACAAAATGAAACAAAATATCTAACTGGCAACTTAACCTACTCGTGTTCCGTTGCATATCCTCTTTGGATTGGCTGAAAGTCAACTAGGCAAAGATAAACCGTGGTTACAAAAATATACTTTTTATTTCCCAAAATTAGTTAATATTAAAATGGAATAAAATTAACTCAGACTCAAGAGAAATGTTAAGCTATCATATTCCTCTCAAAATCTTATTCAAGTAAGTACCCCCTCTTCCCCTAAGTGTCCACACATTAATAGTTTATTAATACGCAAACCAGTCAGAGAATAAACCCATGGGTAACTTCGAATCCATCTAAAATAAAGAGACCATAATTATGACATCACTTTAATTTTTAATTTAGTCAATAAAGAATGTGTATCACACCCCACTTTTCTTTCTCCACACATAAGTAATTGTCACTTCAAATGTTAACTTTTCCAAAGTTCTTGATTACGTTACCTTGTCCGACGGACCTGCAACACCTCTTCCAGGCGTGTTCCACACTCTGTCAATCACAATCAGTGAATCTGCCCTTTGTAATTCATCTTCAGATTAAATGTCATTTTATGTTTGTTACAAATACACACACACACACAAACAACGATTGGCACACAATAGGCATGCATGCTTCATGCCTGAAACTCGTGATCTTCGAGGCATGTCACTGACCACAAAGTGCACTGGTAACCTATCCTGTCTGTTTTTTTCATTTCTGCATCTTCGAGGAATCCAGCATTTTGTGCCTGTCTCTAACCAGCAAGAGCTAAGGTTAACAACCCATTATTGTGCTTTTAAGATGGCTCAGCCACCTATGTCTTTTGTGCACTCCTGTCGCACACCAAATTGGCTACTGGGATATACTAGTTCATAATATTTGCAAGATAGCCCTTATAACACATATTGTGATCATCATTATGGCTACCATAACCGCAATCACTGGAACTGTGTAGCATTCGTCGAAGAAGAATTCATCCCCATCGTTATCCACTAGTGGTGGAACCGTAACCGTCTCCAGTGTAGGCGGAACTTTAACCGCCTTGTGGTCCCATGTAAGTGTTTCATGAACACCTTTGTCGCAGCTAAGCGTGTGAACCATCTCAAAACGACTCAGCATGCGCTATTATTAAGTGTCTGCAACCCCTGTATCCTAATACCCTCGTTGCTGAACTGTAGATTCGACGTCTTCTGATGAAGGAATCGTAACTGCTACTTCGTTGTCAACTTGAAATATTCCATGACTTCCATGAAAGTGCATCTTGCACCCACCTCATAGAAGATTGTAGGCTCCTGATTTGTCCCAGAAGGTATCCTGAGACGATCCATTGACGACATCTCGTCCATGCAAAGGCAATCTGTAACATCGTCGCCTGTGTGAAGATCCCATCTCTGGCATTGTAGATCCACGTTGTTTTCGTCGTCACCCTCGCGTGGAATTGGGAATTCTCTAAAGTCATTGTGTGTCCATATTTGAAAAGTCTACATGACCTTAGAACAAATAAAGTCTTGCTTTAACACACGAATCTGTCACAAAACTAATATACCCAATCTCATAGTCAACAAAATATGATCTTTATCCACTGAATCCTCATAACTATATAATCCTATATCTGACAAATATACTATCAAAAACCCCCATAATGTCTATACAGCAAAACCCCTCTAATGTTTATACAGCTAACCTCCATGAAACATAATGCTGAATATCCCTTCTATCTTACATATCCCAAGATAAATTCTACCTACTTTCTATGATAGAAATCCTATGTAAAGATTAACCCCGATTACAAGTTTCCCCTGTAGGAAAAAAAAATAGTAATTCAACTTTTCCCATTACAAAATGTATAAGGAGAGAAAAAAATATATAATTCAGTGCTTTTCCATATAAAACGCAGTATATATCATTACGGAATTTGCTGTCGCAAAATTTCCTATCAATCTGAGTTGACCCCTTAAATTCTTCCCCATAGAATGTCATCATCGACATTCCTGAAAACGGTGCAAACCTCCGAGTAATCAACTCCAAAAGAAAGTATCAACAACTGGTCTCATCACAGCAATGTCAGCATTAAGCCACCTGTGTATACAGCATGTGCTCAAATCACACTATGGACTTGTCTAGTCAGACTCGTAAACTCAGAAATTATCATTCCTTCAAATGGCCCAAAAATCTTTACTGATACTATAGAACCACATTCCTCAAAAATTATCCTCAGGACATCCTCGTTGTCACTTCAAGGGTACCCAAATATTGTCCTCGAAAATGTAACTCATTCATGACACTGCCACATGTATATAAAACCCCAATAATCACCTAGTCGGGAAATAAACCACAGAAAACCACAATTCAACAATTATATACTGCCAAATATAACCACTGGTGAATATAAAAATACAACACCTTTATAGGGCCCCATAAAACCACAATGCACTGGTGCCACCCCCAAGAGCCATGATACCAAAAGAGCCACAATCCCCACCTCTTTGGCTCGTAAAACCACAGATCACCACCAAAAATTATAACCACAAAAAATTCACCACCAAAATAGCCACAAAAAATTCAGCCCCAATAAACCAATACTGCCAGGAATCACCACACGGACCTCTTATAATATTTCTCTACTTAACAGAAATTTCCCATATTTTCCACCCCGTTTTTCACCATGAAATAATTACCTCTGGTTTTTACACCAAATCGCCGCAGTTTGCGCATAATAAGAAAAATAGTAGAAGAAACTGAAGGGAAAAAACCTTACATTAAACTGATTAATCACATTTCATCATCAATTTGCAAAATCAGAAAAAATGCAACTGTGCGATATTATTTTTAGTTACTTCAACCAACTCTTTTCAGTTTAGATATATGAGTTAATTTCGACCGACCTGTCTTTTCATCTAACACTATAAATCTATTTCCTGTCTTTTCCTCAATGACTAAAAGGACCTTCACATTTCAGACCCAATTTGTAATTTAGTTCATTTCTTACATTGATTTTTAAAAATACATAGTCTCCAACAGGGATTTTAACATCGAATGTTTTTTTATTACTTCTTTCCACCATTTCTCGGGTTGTAGCCTAGAGATTACAGCTGAGACAAGCATGTCTCTCCTTCGCTGTGGAAATTAATGCTTCGATTGTATCTTGTCCATGATGCGGTATAGTTAACAGATCAAATGTGCCTTGTGCTTGGCAACCAAACAATGCTTCAAATGGAGACATTTTAATGGAATCACTAACCATAGTGTTGATGTTATGTCTAACATCATCTATATATCTATTCCAGTTTTTATCATTTCCTCCTACAGTCTTCCCGAGAGTTTCGAGCACTTTCCTGTTTGCTCGTTCAAATAACCCATTAGCTTCAGGTCTGTATGAAATAATTGTTACTTTCTGTATCCCCATTACTTCTGCCAAACATTCTAAAGTTTTGTTACTTTCTGTATCCCCATTACTTCTGCCAAATATTCTAAAGTTTTGTTTACAAATTCTCTGCCATTGTCGGTCAATAAAACCTCGGGTGAGCCATATCTGCAAATAATACCATTGAAAAATGCTATAGCTACTTCTTAAGCTGTTTCATGCTGAAGTTAGTTCATCTATTATTACCAACAGGTACTTATTCACATATCTAGATTCACAAAAATTTCCTAGGATATCCATATGTATTCTCTGAAAAAGTCTACCTGGTATCGGATATGAACCTAATTGCAGGAAGTTATCCTTGCAGGTTTGCAAGCATTGCATACTGTACAGTTTTTCACAAAATTTTCCACATCTTTCCCCATATTTTTCCAAATATACTTAGCACACACCTCATTATATGTTTATTCTATCCCTAAGTGTGGACTACCGAACCTGCAATTACTATATCCAAAACCACTGGAATTAGGACTTTCGGAATTATGATCTGTGCCATATCTCCTTTACTTTCAACAGTCCTTAATTTATATTTAATTTTCCTGACCAACAGATTACCTTCTAATTCTAAACCCGAAAAAGGTAACTTATAAGCTTTCCTGATTAATTCCCCTCTAAGAAACGCTCATGCGTCTGCCAAAATTTCATCTTCGTCCTGCCTTTGCTCTATGAGACTCATATCCCATTGTATAGAATCACTAGTAACTAGTGTGACTTGAGATCCTTCCGCGTCATAAAAGTTTCTACTAAGGGCATCTCCGACTACATTTAATTTGCCTTCTATATATTTGAGCTTTGCGTTGAAGTCCCAGATAGTTAAGAACCATCAAGCTCTTTTAGGTGACAAATCGGGTTTATTAAAAAGATCTAATAATGGCTTGTGGTCTGTAAGGACTTCTACTTTATTCCCCATCAGTAGCATTTTAAAATGAACCAAACTTGATACTATTACAATGGCTTCTTTATCTATGGTAGCCATTAATCTTTCATTGCTGCCCTTTGTCCCAAACTTCCTGCTATAAAACGCTATGGGATTGAATTTCCCATCAAATTTTTGCATAAGGCAAGCACCTATACCCTCCTGACTGGTGTCAGTCACTAATGTGAATGGTTTGCTGAAATCTGGAAATTTCAGAACTGGGGGATTCATTAATGCATCCTTAAGTTTTTTAAAACTTTTTTCTTGGGGTTTTCCCCAATGAAATTGAATGTCTTCCCGCAATATATCTGTTAGAGGAGCTGCTATGTTAGAAAATCCTTCCACAAACCTACGAAAAAACCCCACCATCCACAGGAATGACTTAATTTCTTCCTTTGATTTTGGGTTGCGTAAATCTGCTATTGCTTTGACTTTATCATCGTTTCTCTAACCCCTTCCTTGGATATGACATGACCTAAATATGTGATTTGCTTTTATAAGAAGGAACACTTAGCTAGCTTAATTTTCAATCCTACTAACCTAAGTCTCCCAAGTACTTCCTTAAGCACTTCCAGGTGTTGCACATTGAGTCTGTTGCAATTAATATATCATCCATGTACACAAAAACATTTTTACACAATAACCCGTGCAAAACTGTGTTTAGCAACTTGGTAAAGGTCATCCGACTACCCGATAAACCGAACGGAATCCGTGAAAATTCATAGTATCCCTTAGGCACTGAAAAGGCTGTATATTCCTTACTATTTTCGCCAAGAGGGACCTGCAGGAAACCCTGCGATAAATCGATTGAGCTATATATATTGTGTTCCCCGATTTCTACACAAAGATCTGGTATGCATGTGGCTGGGTACCGATCAGGAATTGTTTTTTCATTCAAACGTCTAAAACCGACCCATACTCGGACAGAATCGTCTTTCTTAGGCACTGCTAACAGAGGAAAGTTGTATGGAGACACACTAGGTCTAATGATGCCTTCCTCTTCCCATTTATTGACCTCTTTTTCTACCTGTTCTCTGATTTTGAAAGGTATGGGGTATGCAGGAATAAATATGGGATTTGTACCTTTCTCTAAGTTTACCTTATGTTCTAACACATTAGTCAATCCCAGTTTATTCCCTCGCAAAGCTACCGTGTCCCCAAATTCTGCAAAGAGCTCACTTACCGCTTCTATGTGCTCATTATAATCCACATTAGCTAAATATTCTCTGAATATTTGCTTCCTTGATTGCATTTCTGCCTCTGAAAACTCAGTTTTCTCCTCTACAGTAGCCACTGAACCACTGTCATTACTCCAATCTTGGAGATGATCTGGTATTTCCTAACTGTATCATTACAGTTTAATAATTCTACCCATGTAACACCAGTGTTTGATACACTGTTCACTGATGCAGTGCTAATAACCCCTCTTAGTTTCTCGCTACCCTCAATTATGCATACTTCTGTGGGTTTTTCACTTCCCTCAATTTGACTTTTACTATAGTCTTTGAACCTGGCATTAAAATAACATCCTCTGATAAAACACATTTATATTTGTGGTTAGTACCTCCCTGTTCCACGATCCCATGAATATCAC
The DNA here is from genome assembly GCF_015104395.2 of Macrobrachium nipponense. Taxonomy (NCBI): domain Eukaryota; kingdom Metazoa; phylum Arthropoda; class Malacostraca; order Decapoda; family Palaemonidae; genus Macrobrachium; species Macrobrachium nipponense. The sequence goes on along the minus strand of NC_087218.1, from coordinate 28,230,222 downwards.
CACCCATGGTTCTCATTGCATCCACCAAAACACCATTGTTAGTATCAGTAATAATATCAGTATTAGTATCCCGTTTAACATCACCGCAGTTATTCCTCGTATCATCAATGTGGGTTTTTTTATCACCACTCCCCATATCCCCGGTATCATTACCATTAGCACCGCTAAACGCACCCCCATTTTCAGTAATCTTCATATCCTCAGTTTCACTTGCGTCCTCATAAGGGATAAAAACACCAGGTATTCCAACCGTTATACCACTAACGCCTGCATGGACCGATATCTTGTGTCTTCTACATGCAGGATGACCCAGCAAAAGTGTGTTGCCCAACGCAACCCCTTTTATAACCAAAAATGGTTCTATTAACACACTATCACCAAGAGTAAAGTATTCTAACGAAACCCAGGGTGTTTAATCTATGGGCTTACACATCACACATCATCTCCGTTGAGGGTTTTAAAGGGTAATGGGAGAACATGGATTGATACAAATTATGATCCATTAAATTGATAGATGCAACGGTCTCAATAAAGACTGGGATATCCACATCCTCCACTGTTCCATATACTATAGGCCTGGGCTCTGGAGCGTCCCCCACAAGACCACAATGGCACGTGGTACATCGTGTAATAGCACTGCGAAATGCATCAATTTGTGTAAATTGTCGAGTGAGACATTATTCCCATTTACCCATTTGGAATTTTTCAATTTCTGTATCCATTCTCCCACTGAGTCAAAAAGTTTTGAGCCATGCTCAATAAGGCTTGTTGTGCCTTTCCGAATTTTGTACAGTGCTTTTAAATCTCTTACCATATCACCGTGTTCCTTTGAGCCATAAGCCGCTCTTAAAAATGCTTGTAATTCGGTCCATGACTGACATTTTGTGTACTAAAAACTCCTACACCTAAAAGATAAATCTCCATTATTGAAATCTAACAAGGCTTTTGCCTCTACGAACGCCTCTGTATCATCCTTAATTCCTTTGGCGTTTAAATAGTTATTCACCCCCTCAATAAAAATTTGCACTGGTTGGGAAAGAACACCATCTACAATACCTCAGAACGGGCTAGCCACGCATTTATATTTGTTATTTTGTGTATCAGAATCTGGTTTCCACTTGTGTCAGCCATTTTGCTTTCTTTAAGTAAACTCTTATACTTTAAGATTCGCCCCGAGGTCAGTAACATTGATATATTCATGCACACACAAACCCCAACCCAAAAATTGATAATACATCATCCCCAATAAAAAAAAAAAAAATATGCACCAATTCAAAAAACCGCTATATGAACTAGCCGCTTCTCAGGTTCAAGGTTAATCAGCAGATTAACTAGTACAAGGTCACGTTGGTATAAAAAAAAACAGGAAGAAGATAGTTTGAGGAAGAAACCATACGTTGAACCAAAATTTGCTGAATTAGCACCTGTCCACTCGGCTCTCTCTCTCTCTCTCTCTCTCTCTCTCTCTCTCTCTCTCTCTCATGCCAAGCACAAAAACGAAACATACAGTACTTTTTTAATGTATCGTAATACCACAAAATCACTAATGTCCACCGAATCTCGAGGGACATCAAAATAAAACACACTTTTGAGTAAATTAACACCAATAAAAAGAGAGAAAAAAAAGAAAACATAAACTTATACACTCACGTCTTCAAAGAACCGAAGTCAGTACCCGACTACACAGTAATTCCTGTTATGACATAAATAAATTCACTTTAACACCCACCCCCCCACAAAAAAAAACTCAGGAACACGTATTTCCACTAGAGAACCACGAACACGACTAGCTGCACTAGGAAGGTACATTGCTTCTAAATCCCCCTAAGTCAGCAATAGAGTTAGTTGCCTGATACATAATTATAACCACTCTCTCCAAAATATGCCCAACCTATATAGGCATTAATGTACCTTTTAACCGCTGCCACCACTCTATTGGGGATTTTTGAGGTTAAATGACACTCATTTAAACAAAATACAACAAAATATCTTACTGGCAACTTAACCTACCCGTGTTCCGTTGCATATCCTCTTTGGAGTTGGCTGAAACTCAAATTAGGCAAAGATAAATTCCTGTGGTTACAAAAATATACTTTTTATTTCCCAAAATTAGCTAACATTAAAATGGAATCAATTTAATTAACTCTGACTCAAAAAAACGTTAATCTATCATATTCCTCTCAAAATCATATTTAAGTAAGTACCACCTCCTCCCCTAAGTGTCAACACATTAATAGTTTATTAATAGGCAAATCAGTCAGAGAATAAACCCATGGGTAACTTTGAATCCATCTGAAATAAAGAGACCATAAATATGACATCACTTAAATATTAAAGTTAGTCAATAAAGAATGTGTACCGCACCCCACTTTTCTTTCTCCAGACACAAGTAATTGTCACTTCAAATATTAACTTTTCCAAAGTTCTCATTCACGTTAACTTGTCCAACGGACCTGCAACACCTCTTCCAGGCGTGTTCCACACTCTGTCAATCACAATCAGTGAATCTGCATCTTTGTAATTCATCTTCAGATTAAATGTCATTTTCAGTTCGTTATAAATACACACACACACCGATTGGCACACAATAGAGATGCATGCTGCATGCCTGAAACTCGTGATCTTCGAGGCATGTCACTGACCACAAAGTGCACTGGTAACCTATCCTGTCTGTTTTTTTCATTTCAGCATCTTCGAGGAATCCAGTGTTTGCGCCTGTCTCTAACTGGCAAGAGATAAGTTAACAACCCATTAATGTGCCTTTAAGATATATATATATATATATATATATATATATATATATATATATAATATATATATATATATGTATATATATAATCTATATATTTATATATATATATATATATATAGATATATATATATATATAATATAAATAAATATATATATATATACATATTATATATATATATATATATGTATATATATATTATATATATATATATATATATATATATAATATATATATATATATATATATAGATATAGATAATATATATATATATATATATATATATATATATATATATATATAATATATATATATATATCTATATATATATATATATATATATATATATATATATATATATAGATATATATGATATATATATATTATATATATATATATATATATATATATATATATAGATTAATGATAATAATAATAGATATCTATATAATATATATTATATATATATATATATATAATTATATAATTATATATATTATATATATCTATAATAGATAAATATTATATATATATTATATATTATATATATTATATTATATATATATATATATATATATATATATCTATATATTATAGATATCTATATAGATATATATATATAATATAATATATATGTATCTATATAGATATATATCTGCTATATATATATATATATCTATATCTATCTATAGGATATCTATGATCTATATATATATATATATATATATATCATCTCTATCTATGTTTTTTTATCTCATAGTATCTATCTATCAATCTATAATCTCTCATATACCTATCGTATCTCATATCTCTATATATATATCTCATATCTCTATCTATATATATACTGTATAATGTTAAATGTAATAAGCCACCCAATGCCCTCTAACTTCTCAAATTCTTCGCTTCTTTATGGATACGCTTGACACCAAAGAATTTGAGAAGTTAAGAGGGCATTGTGGCTATTACATCTAAAATTGTATCACAGTGGTAAAAATGACCAGTAGAATCTCACACACACACAAACACACACACATATCTATATATATATATATATATATATATATATATATATATATATATATATATATATATTATTATATATATATATTGTACAAGCATATAAAACTTCATTTATTTGAGGACGCATTTAGCCAGTTCTTGCACCCAAAATTGTTGTAGTTTTGACCACTCTCTCTCTCTCTCTCTCTCTCTCTCCTCTCCTCTCTCTCTCGCTCTCTCTCTCTCTCCTTCCCTCCTCTCTCTCCTCTCTCTCTCCATGGCTTTTTTAACAGTAAGTAGGCAAATCTTAGGGAAAATTTTTACCACGTTCTAACGTTCTAACAAAACAATTACAATAGTTTCCTTTCCTTTCAAATTGTAAGGATAACGTTTGTCGTCGTCATCATTATCATCAATCATTATCACTCTTATTATACTGTTCGAATATAAAAAAGCATAAATCCCCACAGCCTAAGAGCCCAAATATCAATGAAGATTCAAGTCAGTCCTAAATAGCAATAAGTTTACACAGAGAATCGCGACGAGACGCATCCGAGAATTCTGGATCAAAGAACATCACCTGTCCGAAATATTCACTTGGGGAGGAGGAGGAGGAGGAGGGGGAGGAGGAGGAGGAATAATGCATCGTAAATTCGGCCAGATATTCGCCCGCGGCAAATCCATCATCAGTTATCGACATTCGAGAAAATGCACCGCACGAGAGAGGAGCCGAATAGCCAGTGATATATTGCTGGGGACGTTTCCCCAATAAAGAAAGAATTCGCGTTTGTGTCGCCCACGTTGAACAGAAGGACAAAATTGACCTTGCTCAATCTGATGGCGACCTAAGAACCTACTGGAATTGGAGCCGGAATATAGAATTTAGGCCAACGACCAAGAGCTGGGTCCTATGAGGTCATTCAGCGCTGCCCAGTAAATTGAAAGCCAAGAAGGTTATAAAAGTGTAACAGGGAGAAAACTTTGCAGTTCCACTCTGAAACAATTGTTAGCAGAGGGTGGAAAGTAAGATGGACGAAAGAGATTATGAATGGAGGGATAGTAAAAGGAATGAAAGGGATTGCAGCTAGTTGCCAAAAGAACGATGCAAAGACCCTCAAGTAATGCCTAAGTGCTCCGCATGAGGTGCAATGGTGGCACTGTTCCCATAAGGGCCTAAAAAGCTATTGCGTTTCTCTGATTCGCCGACTTTAATTGTGAGACACTGCAACTTTCTGCAGAAAACTAGAGCAATGGTCCCTCTAAAAGTGAATAAGTCAGTCTCTCTGATGGTGCAGAAATCCAGCAGTTAATCGGGGTAGAGCATAGTGCACATAATTATTTTTCTCTGAAGACACCTCAGTTTAAGAACACAGATTACAGCTCGATAAAAACGACTTGAACTTCTAAGAGTAAGTCCAAAGGAACAACTAATAGTTGCCTTTTCAAATAAGACGGTGTGTGGCAGAGTGACTGATATAAAAGCGCCATAATCACAAGTATCTATAAATAGTGAAGAAGTCCGCACTGACGTCAGTGTATTTATTTAAAGATATACAGCTACAGCTTCCGAGAACCTGGCGTGTCGAGCAGATTCTCAGAAGCTTTCGCTGTATATATTTTTAAATATTTACTGCACTCTTACGGCACTGCAGGTTTTTCAGTCACCATTTCAGTGACACTTGTGATTATGAGATTTTTATAAACGTCACTCTATCACGCCCCCCTTATATTAATAGTATATTCTATACGTTGTCCGTTCGGACTAACTCAAGTATATATCTTTTCAATCTGCGCTCCGTTCAAATGAGTTAGCTTCAGAGATAGATAATTCTAGTCATTGTCACGCTGGCCCCTTGACGGCTATATAACGAACTCCAGAACAAAAAACTGAATTGGAATTGGAATATAAAATTCAGACCAAAAGCCAAGCGCTGGTCATCAACGCTGAAAGGGAAATTGTGAATAACACGTTTGAGTAGTGTAATAAGAGAAAAACCTTGCAGCTGCACTATGAACAAACTGTTAGGAGTGGAAAGCCCGATGGAGGAAAGAGTGTATGAATCGAGACATTCTCAAACGGATGAGAGGAACGTTGCAGCTAGGTACCGGAGGGGCGCTGCAAAGAACCTTAAGTAAATGCCTACAATGCACCGCATGGGGTATACTGACGGCAACTGCCCTTCTACAGGCAAATATCTGAACTTCATATTGTTATATTAGAATACTTTAGCGACGTACAGAAAGTGCCCCTGCTGCGTCAGCGTCAAACTTCTTTCTATCAATAACTATCCTTACGCAGAGTCTCCAGCAGAAGGAAAACACGCATTCATATTAATCACCGGTAACCCAGGGCGACCGACGGAGGTTATCTAAATATACAGATTATAAGTGGAGATGAAAGTTGACTGAATTGAGGACTGGAATGATTCCATTTGCATAGAAATTAATAGACGGGACGGGAGATTCCGAATTGGTAATTCCTTTAATAACCTTTGGAGAAGATATATAGTCGAACCCCGCTGAATGTTCCATGTCTTTTTTTTTCCTTTTTTTTATAAAAGGGAAGAAGGAGGAGTAACAGTCGCACGAACTACCGATGTATATTTGTTTTTATTTACTACTGATCTGAATGCGAATTCTGATTGCGACTTGAATGTTGTCATTACTTACTGAAAGTGCGAGCTATTTGTTGTCAGGATGGAGGCACTTTATTAGTCAACCGTATATTAGAGCAATATTAAAGCAAGGGAAATGCACAATATCCCAAACAGCCAGAAGAGATGAAGAGAGAGTTGGAAAATGAGGAAAGAAATGAATGTAGCGACTATTACCTACATGATCGGGCAGCGGATGTAATTTTGACTATACGATTTGTAGTCTGAAAATCATTCAGTTTTAACTGAACAGATATTAATCCGAACATTTTTTGGGATTACTACGAATAATAAATGTGTAGAAGTTAACCCAAATATTTGCTCATGACCGAGCAAAAACTAATCCAAATATTTGTTGGATACACAATGAACAAATACAGAAATTAATCCAAATATTTCTTGGATTTATTATTTGTAACTGCACAGAAATTAATCCAAGCATTTCTTAGATTGATTATTTATGACTCTACAGGAATGAATCCAAATATTTCTTGGATTGATAATTTATAACTGTACAGATATTAATTAAAATATGTTTTAGATATATAATTAACAAACGCAAAGAAATTAATCCAAACACTTTTTCATATAACATTTATAACTGAATAGAAATTAATCAAAAATTTGTTCTTGGTTGTAAGATTTGGTTACAAGATTAATAACCGTTCAGAAATTAATCCAAATATTTCAAAACTGTTCATAAATTAATCCAAATATTTCTTTTTAATGATTCACAATTTTACTGAAATAAATCCAAATATATCTTTATGTATAAAGCATAAGTGTATAGAACAATCAAATACATGAAAATTAAATTTAGACTGGAATGTAGCACATTTAAGCTCAGAATGCGTGTTCAATTCTGCATGTATAATTCGTACTTTAATAACTAATTAACCCTTTATATTCAACATTATTCGATACATTTGACTAACAAAACAAACTGAATAATTTCGAAATATATTTCCTTCATAGCAAGTTCCAATGGCCTTCGACTAACACAAAATAAGGTAAGCCAAGCCGTCAGCTCGAGCATAATACCGGAAAGTTATTATACAACTGTCCATTACGAAAACAAACCGTCCTATTAAAGTCCTTTTTATCCTTTTTTTTATTTTCTTTCGAAAAAATGGAAGTCCTATTGTCCAAGTCTGGACAATATTTATTGTGGAGTATACAATTAAATACAATGACACTCGCATTTCAATAAAAATAAAATACAATAAAATATGTTAACACGCGTTTGATACTTTCAGACATGAAAAAACATCTATTCCGGGATGAAAGGAGCTATTTCACATCACTTTAGGCTTTTAGTTTTTTTTTTTTTATCTGGATAACTGAATCTAAAAAAAAACGTGAAGTGAAAAATTATGATGAGGTTTAAAAAGCATTTGTTCTTTACCATTTGTTTGTGAGGCATTCTCATCGCACGGAAAATGTATGACATTGTATTTGAAAGCGTTATCGTCACTTATTATTAAAAATCATTCAAGTACCTATTTTTTAGTTTTCTGTAAAAGTAAACTATTGAGATGACTTTGTCTGTCCGTCCAACACTTTCTGTCCGCCCTCAAATCTTAAAAACTACTGAGGCTAGAGGGCTGCAAACTGCTATGTTGATCATCCCCCCTCCAATCATCAAACATACCAAATTGCAACCCTCTAGCCTCAGTAGTTTTTATTTCTTATTAAAGGTTAAAGTTAGCCGTGATCGTGCTTCTGCCAACGTTTAACAACACAGACCACCACGACCGGCTGAGAATTTAATGGGCCGCGGCTCATGCAGCATCATACCGAGACCAGAGAGAGATAAGATCTATTTTCGGTGGCCGTGATTATACGGTGTACAGAAAACTCGACTAAGCCGAAGAAATTCGGCACACTTTTTACTTGTTAACATTGGCTACAATTTCAAGCGTGTATTATTAAGTTATATTCCTGTGTAAGGACTGTGTTGTCTGTTCGCATTTCCCAAATGACTGCATTTCGCCTTTTTTCTCATTAAACATTACATTTCCAATATCTAAATATATATAGAGACTCTGAATTCTTTAGAGTTTTGCTGCAAAAATCTTAATCCATCCAACCGGATATTGGTATTCCTTTGATCGAAAACAAAATTTGACCCCGGCATGTTTCTTTCCGTATTCCTATGTTAACAAGCATACCGTAACCAATAAGTACTCTTATCTATATATTAAAATTGAGTATATGCTATGGTTGCAAAGAAATCACAAAAGTTCTCTTATCTATGTACAAAAAGCGTGTACTGTACCCCTGGTTGCGAAGAAGAGTGCGGATTTCGAGGAAAAGCGGATTTCGAGGAAAAATGTCGTCAGGTGATTTATTTCGGAAGTTCTTCAAGGAGTGTCTGGGATAGGCATGGCCTCCGACGAAAGTGCGCTTGAGGGTAATAATTCCTTGACTTCCAGTGCTTTCCGGGATGGGATCCTTTGGTTCTGACATCAAATATCCTTCAGTGAAGGATATTTACTCCGAATTTTTTTTTATAAGTCTAAGGAACAGTTAAAACCATCTTCACGCGCAAGGATTAGGTAAGTTTGTTTACAGTTATTTTAAGGTATTTAATAATAATCAGTTTCCTACATTATCTGTCTTCTATGAAGCACTTACTAGGTCTTCCTCTCCTCCTCATGCCTCTTAGCGCTTCTGAAATACACACTCCTTTCACCAGACTACTGCTTCCATTCTTTCCACCTGACCAAAACATCCCAAGGGACACGATCCACCCTTTAACTCATGCTAACCTCCTTGTCATTCATCTACAGAACATATACTATATAAAACAATTCCTCTCAGGAACTTCGACCCTTTTCCTATTATTCCAGCCACTAACATCAAAAACCTCAACCTCAGCAAACACTTTACCTATTCCAGCTGTGGCTTCCACAGACAGTGCAGTTTTCTACACACACCCTCCTGCCTTCCTCGCTTCACTTGCTTTGTGGTAACTTTTCTTACCCCCTTCCAAATACCTATATACATAAACAGCTTCCATTCTTCCGTCATTCATATAAATATTCCCCCTCTTACCTTCCTTGTTTCCAGTTACCCTCATAACTTTATTCTTGGAATTTTATTCTCATGTTTCTTGTCTCTACGCTATCCCTAATCTGTAATGTATAGCCTGCTTCTACAGCTATATCTCATTTCTCACTCCATTTACAACTCATTATCTCACCTCATAACTTTGTCCCTACATTGAAATTCCTTTCGTAGTAGAGAAAAAATCCAGAGAGAGAGAGAGAGAGAGAGAGAGAGAGTTCTCCCCTAGTTCATATGCAGTGTTTGAAATGAAGAGCTCGAGTATTTTTGACCCCTTATTCTGAGAGAGAGAGAGAGAGAGAGAGAGAGAGAGAGAGAGAGAGAGAGAGAGAGAGAGAGCACAGGACATAAAATAACAAAATTTTTGTTGCGGAAGTAAAGATTTTCGATTCAACGCTGTCAGAGTGAAACAAAGACGCGAGACCGTTCGTTACTATAAGGAAAATATTACGAGACAGATCTGGAGCATTCCAGCATAGAAATGGGAATTTGCCTTTCCCGTAGAAAGACTCCTGATATGTCCATACCACTTGGTGTTCTTCGTCACCCTCAAAATGTATGTACTGTACACATTTCATATGACGCGACATTTTATTCCTTAGTTGAATTCGGGAGTTTGACGGATTGAAATGCCAAATGCCACTCCATTTTGAAGTATTTTTCAAAATGTTTTTGGTCTGATTCCACGTTAGAATCAAGAACTGCTCCTGATCTACGGGAAAATGGAGTGCACGGAAGATAGATTAAAAATACAATCAATAACTCTACAAATGGCAATGTAAATCGTTGAGTATCCGGTATCTTTTTATACATACACACGCATATATGTACACACATATATGTACATACATACATACATACATACTATACATATACATGTGTGTGTGTGTGTACGCTTGTGTCTGTGTATGTGTAAGTTTGTTTGTATTTACGTGCAACTTGGTCTAATAATTTTTTAACCCAATCGTAAATACAGCAGAACATTCATGAGAATATCTTGACGAAACCATAATCTCTTACATCTCCGAAAGTATCTGTATATAGCGAAGAAATTAAAGGAGTACCTAAAGCAATTACTTGCCGTCTAAACAAACGCCACACTGATTCGTTGGACGATACCTGTAACTGAAGCTCCGGTATAGTAAAAGTATCCCATACAGTGTCAAGAAAAATGGTCGTTGTTTAAATGTCGTTTTTGTTTTCTTTTTTTTTCTTTTCTTTTTGCAGAACCAAACATTGTCAATAAAAAGTCACCTTTTTTTTTTTTTTTTTTTGCGAATTTAGGAGATTTTTACGGTCTCATCGATCAGTGGAATAAGTATAATAGGCTTGAAGGCGATCTGCTAACGAAATAGAATACTTATCAATCACTGATCTATTTACTTTCAAGTGTAAGAGTTTTTGTTTCGCTACTGAGGCTGCAGACAGCATTTAAATCTTATTAAGTATTTTTTTCATTTTTGTCATATGTGTCAGAATGAGACAAGATATAAAAAGTAACATATATTAGAAATTATTATGACTTGAAAAGAGGAGAAAATCGAAATTGACATCTTTAATTCTCCTATTCCTTGGCATCATCCTAGTAAGTATTCCATACCAAATAAATATTATAACTGATTACAAGACCAAATAAATTTTATAACCACGATACCTATTTCAGAGCAACATGAAATAATATTCAACTGCTAAATATCCCTCTTTTAACCTGAACTATCCACTCTCTGCTGTTTACATAAGTAATATTTAATCTGCTTATACCCCATTCCTTGTTTTCTTAAGAGTGAATAAGCCAAAAATGGCAAAAATAAATACAATTACAATTTCGAGCTTCAAAATTTATGTTCAAGCTTTAAAAATAAGCAAACATTCTAAAAATACCCTAATATTAAACACTGATTTCATTCAGGAATTATAATGTTCGTCAACAATATTAATGACATGACTAAATTATAGTATGAAAGTGTAAAAGTGTGACAAAATGTGACTCATAAAGGTTGGCAGAAGGAACATTCTACAAACATAAATAATAATCGAAATAAGGAACTTTCTACAAAAAATGTACCTATGAAAATATAAAAAATACACTAAAAATAAAAAATCTTCATACCTTATAATTCAGTTCGATTGATCACTGAGTTGCAATTCCATCGCATAACGTAAAAATGGACCACGATTTATAAATGACAATGGAAAGGCAACCGGTTAATTAATTCTCTTTTTCTGCTAAAAAAAAAAAGTAGAGTAGTTTAAAACCATAACAAAATAACGAGGGGAGTTATGTTTATGTGTGCATGTATGTATGTATGTATGTATGTATGTATATATATATATATACTATCTATCTAATATATATATATATATATATATATATAGTATATATATTATATAGTGATATATATATATATATACTATATATATATATAATATATATATATATATATATATATATATATATATATAGATATATATTGTCAAGTGCATTTATTCAATACCATTTACATTTTTTAAAGAAAGTTCAAGTATTATACATATATACGGTAGTATCTATCTATCTATACTATATGTGTTATATATATGTATATGTATGTATATAAATATATATATATATATATATATATATATATATATGGATATATTATATATTATAGTTATATAATATATATTATATCTATATATATATATTATATATATATTATTTATTTTACATTTACATATGCATGTGCATACACGTTCCCTTAACAGAAGATGTACAGAAAAGGCACAATCTACAACATCAGACCACTTTGCATTCACTCTCTTTCTGCAGAAACAGACGATTCCGCATTCCTCTATCTCTTTGTCTCTGTCCCTTTCCCTTCCTCGCTCTGAACGCTCGCTCGCCCGCCCGCGCGCAAACTATCATCATGCAACGACAACGGAAACCGAACAATTGCATGCTCTTTATTCGCTAATCCGCTGATTAGATTATATACCTCCGTGAGCCACTCATTTCCAGTGGCACTAATTGACATTGCTGATCGAAACAACTTGAATTTGGAAAGAGAGTTTCCGGTTTTCCCTGCGTGGAAGGATTTAGCGGAAGCTAGTTATGCGTGCGCATGCAAATGCGGGCCGCTGCGAAAACATATGTGAGCCGTGATCAAATAAACTAATAGGTTGTCATTTTGTGTGGACGGGGAAAGAAATTAAGTGTTGCATCTGCCTGTTCGTGAGATTACGTGACTGCAAAAGAGTGCCACCATAATTAAATTGGTTTCGGTGAGATTATCATCATCAAAGTGGGTTTGGTGAGATGAGATTGTTATCATCAATTTGGTTTTGGTGAGATTACCATCATCAAAGTGGGTTTGGTGAGATTGTTATAATCAATTTGGTTTTGGTGAGATTATTATTATTAAAGTGGGTTTAGTGAGATAATCTTCATCAATTTGGTTTTGGTGAGATTATCATAATTAATTTGGGTTTGATAAGACTGTTATAGTCAAATTGGGTTTGGTGAGATTATTATCATCATATTGGGTTTGGTGAGATTATAATAAAAATGGATTTGGTGAGATTGTTATCATCAATTTGGGTTTGGTGAAATTGTTATGATAAAAAAGTTTCGGTCTGATTGTTACCATGAAATTGGATTTGGCGATATTATTATAATCAAATTGGGTTCATTCAGCGTGATGGTTATCATCAAATTGGGTTTGGTGACATTATCAAAATGTTTCGGTGTAACTATCATGATCAAACTGGGTTTGGTGAGATTATAATAAACAAATTGGGTTTGGGGGATTATTAACATCAAATTGGGTTTAGTGAGATTGTTACGATCAAAATGGTTTGGTGAGTTTGTTATCGTCAAAATGGTTCGGTGCTATTATCATCATTAACATGGTTTGGCGAGACTGTTATAACTAAATCTGATTTGGTGAGGTTATCATCATCTAAACGTTTGGTGAGATTGTTATAAACAAATTGAGTTTAGTGAAATGTTATCTTCAAATTGGGTTGGGTGAGATTATCATCAAACTGGGTATGGTGAGATTATCATCTTCAGATAGGGTTTGGCGAGATTGTTACCATCAAAAAGTTTTGGTGCGATTGCTATCATCAAATTGGGTTTGGTGAGACTTATCATCAAATTGGGATTGGTGAGATTATCATCATCAATTTGGGTTTAGTGAGATTATCATCATCGAATTGGGTTTGGTGAGATTGTTATCATCACAGTAGGTTTGGTGAGATTATTATTATCAAAAAGGTTTGGTGATACTTTTAACATCAAATTTGGTTTACAAATTATCATCATCAAAGTGGGTTTGGCGATAATGTTAACATCGAATTGTGTTTGGTGTGATAGTTATCATCAAATTGGGTTTGGTGAGAATGTTATCAAAATGGGTTTGGTGAGACTGTTATTCAACATATTGGGTTTGGTGAGACTATTATCATCGAAATGGGTTTGGTGAGGCTGTTATCACCAAAGTGGGTTGGTAAGATTGTTATCAACAAAATGGGTTTGGTGAGATTGTTATCACCACAGTGGGTTTAGTAAGATTGTTATCAACAAAATGGGTTTAGTGAGATTGTTATCTTCAAATTGGGTTTGGTGAGACTGTTATTCAACAAATTGGGTTTGGTGAGACTATTATAATCGAAATGGGTTTGGTGAGACTGTTACTCAACATATTGGGTTAGATGAGACTATTATAATCGAAATGGGTTTGGTGAGACTTACTCAACAAATTGGGTTAGGCGAGACTATAATCATCGAAATGGGTTTGGTGAGGTCGTTATCACTAAAGTGGGTTTGGTAAGATTGTTATCCACAAATTTGGTTTGGTGGGATTATCATCATCAAATGGGGTTTGGTGAGAATGTTATCAACAAATTGGGTTCGGTAAGATTGTTATTATTTAACTGGGTTTGATAGATAGGACAGCGTCAACGTTACTCATAAGAGAATGTAATTGTCAGCAACGTTTAATTTACAGCAATAGTATCGCTTATTTTGCAAACATTCGTTTCCTGATGAAGTCGAAGGTTTTTTCACAAATCACAGGGAGGACAAGACACCTACTCACTCTCACCATATTCTTGGAGAACTGATCACAACACAATGTGAAAATAAAAATAAAAGGGGGTGAGGGACGGTGGTGCTAATGATTACCAAAGCATTGGCCGCTTAAAATCAAAAGTCATCTTGCTGTTAATATCGAAAGAGAGAGAGAGAGAGAGAGAGAGAGAGAGAGAGAGAGAGAGAGAGAGAGAGAGTCCTTCTTGAAACGAGCACTTCGGGAGACGCCATAAATCATGCAAGCACTTTGTCACTCACTGTCAGGATTGCCCAGTTTCAGTGACTTTCAGAAGGGCAGACTGACGCCAGCTTCGAGAAAGGAAAAAAAAACAAAAAAAACATACACCTCCCCAGCCCCCTTCCAAAAAAAAAATAAAAATAAAAAAAAATAACCGGGTTGGTCAATTAAAAGTAATTTTTTCCTCGAATTGGACAGAAAAAAATAAAAATAAAAACTACTCGCGCACTGATGTTGCCGGCTGAGATTTAGAACGAGTTTCGTCCAACGGCGTTTAAAACTGACGAAGTTTTAAACGGGAAACCAAACTATTTTGATTTCTTGTTAGATTTAGAATTTTAAAATAAGTTTGCAACGAAGTTCAGGTACAAAGTTTAATTATAAAATGTAATAAGTCATCGGTGATACATATCAATGCTGCTTAAATTGTTTAGCAGAAGAAATAAAAACGAAAGCTAATGATAATCTCCAAGGAAATACCATTATCAGGACCACGTTGAATTGCAAAACGGATTAAACCGAAATGCAGAATAAAATATATAGGTTTATCTTTCTATCTATTTGGTGTATTTTAATAATACCTGCAGACACTATATATTCATTTTAATATTTTAGTAGTTTGAGATACATTATTTAAAATCAATAGTGTATAAACTAAAATGTCACGTACCGATTAAATTAAAATGTACAGCAACGAGAAGGTGTTATTCTAATTCGCATTTTAAACATATCCAATCATTTTTATCACAATGAAATTATTAACATTTACCACCGCATACTGTTACTTAAATCTTATTTGATGTATTGTTTTTGTTTCCTACTCTGAATAAGACGTTACTTTTTTTCACTATTTAATATATGCAAATCTTCTTGCTTAGGTCCACATCCAAGACAAAGTTTATATTTGAACCGAAATCACAGGATATATGAAATAAGTATCAGATTAACTCCTTTCATTGAAATAAGCGGAGAAATATCACTCGTGTGTGACGACTCACAACAACAACAAAGTTCGATCTGTACTTCGTACCTTGTCAAGGCACACCAAAGACAAGAATAAAC
>NC_087218.1:28199376-28209376 GCF_015104395.2 Macrobrachium nipponense | reverse complement strand
AAACAAAAACGCATTAAATTTTGAGCTTTTTTCCATGTTGAAAGAATGAATAAAAATGAATACTTCAATTTAAAACTTCTATGATCATGAATAAGTCCTGTTAATTAAAACAAGAATACATTAATTTCAGAGCTTTTTCCACGTTGAAAAAATGAATAAAAATGAATACTTGAATTTAAAACTTCTATGATCAAGAATAAGTCCTGTTAATTAAAACAAGAATACGTTAAATTCAGAGATTTTTCCACTTTGAAAAATGAATAAAACTGAATACTTTGAATTTAAAGCTTCTATTACCATGAATAAGTCCTTTTAAACCAAGAATACGTTAAATCTAAGATTTTTTTCCCACGTGAGGAAAAACGAATAAAAACGAATAAAAATTAATATGTAAAGTCTAGAGCTTCTATCAACATAAAAAGCCTCGGTTTAAATAAGGACAAGTTAAATTTAGAGCTTTTGTTATCATATAAGAGTCTCATTAACTTCATTTATTTGCGAGTGGACCTGAAAAATAAATGTCTTCTGTCTGACACTGCAGATTGAAACTGAATGAAAAAAGTGGATTTACTGAGTGAAAATGCGCGTGTCAGTTTATTTAAAAAATACTAAACAAATAAAATAATATAATTAACAATAAAAAAGTGAAGATTTGATAGAATTTAAACATATTCACAAGAAAATAAATCCCTAAGACCAATAATTCAGCAGATAGTACATATTTAGCGTCATGGCAATGGTGTTTATATCTCCAGCCTTGAACATCTAATACCTTCATCAGATAAAAAAAAAAGCATATTTTATGATAAATTTACTAAGCCTTTGTAGAGAATTTACTAGCACCTACACACACTATCAGAAAATGGGAAAGACTACATTTGGGTTCTAATACTTACTTCAAAGGCACCAGCCCCCAATAAAAGCATCGTATAACGAAACAATTCGCTAGCTAAAAACAACTTTTTAATGTCTCAAAGTTGACAAACAAGATTTTGTGATGTTCCATGATATTGGTTTAAAAAAAATAAAATAAAATTATAAAATCAGGCTGAGATCACAATATTCACAATAAAAGAGCGTGGTACACGCGCATGAGTGTATACATACATAAATTCATTAATATATATATATATATATATATATATATATATATATATATATATATATATATATATATATATATATATATATATATATATATATGTGTGTGTGTGTGTGTGTGTGTAATCACACATATCCACAGGTGAAAAATAAGAGGCGGGGTGTAGGTCCTACTCTTCTTATTTTTCACCTGTGGATATGTGTGATAAATGGATCACGTGCTGAAGTGATTATAATCATATTATATATATATATATATATATATATATATATATATATATATATATATGATACCTTTATATGTTTATTCAGCTCTTTTATTATGAATATTGTGATCTCATTTCGATTTAATAATCTTATATTTATTTATTTTGAAAATCCCTTCAACATGCAACATCCCAAAAGCCTGCTTATCATTCATAGCAGAATTTTAAAAAGTTGTTGTTAGATAAGAATTGTTTCATTATATGACACTTTATATATATATATATATATATATATATATAGATATATATATAATAATATATATATATTATATTATATAATATCTTAAAAAAAAGCAGGTGTGGCGGAGAATTGTTAGATCTCAGCTTCTTCGCTTAGTGACAGGAGGGCTTAGCAACAAGCACTTGATTCCTCGAAGTGCTGAATTATAAAAACAGTCAAAAAAGGCGACCACGCAATATGAGGCTGATGACCCTTTAGAGTCTAGGTGTAGCACTCGGTTGCTATGCTGTTCCAAATGGCGTGACTGTATGTGTGTGTGTTTGTGCATGTAATGTATGGGGCCCAAAAGTCCAAGGAGTACTCGAGGACGCACCCATCGCAAAGGTAGTGTACTAGTAAGATTTTGAAAAGTTACCCTTTGAAAAGAGAGAGAGAAGTGTAGTGTGTACACATTCATTTAATATGTCTCTCTGTTTCAGATGGGTTCGTGGCATTATACAAGAGAATGGGTTCTCTAAAAAGACCGAACTATTTAAATGTATAACCAATCACACTGAGATTTGAGGGATGATTACTTAATCTAATTCAGGGGAGTAGAATGACAGTTTATGGTCTTTTGAGGGTCAGACTTAGTTCTTTTATTTACATCATTTTTATTCATGTTGTTCCAAACCATGTTTAGCTAGTTTGAGAAATAAAAAGTATATTTTTTATTTTTTGTAATTACGAGGATTCATTAGCCCAGCTTGTATTTTTAGCTTGATTCCAATTGCAGGAAGGTAACCAGCAACGAGAGGTAAGGGTATTGCCTGTTTGTGTATTTTATTTAAACTAGTGCCGTATGGTCGAATAGACTCAGCAAGAGGTGGTGGCAGCGGGTAAAAAGCTTTTTGTAGGCCGTAGGTACGCTTCCGAAGAGACTATAGCTAGTTTAGGCATATTTTTTGGGGGGAAAAGGGTTGCAATTGTGTCACAGGCAACTCGTGTTATTGCAGAGTTAAGGGTCTTAGAGTTCGGGATTGTCTCTCTGCGCCAGAGCCAGTGTCTTTAGCCAACACTTTGTGTGAACTTATGTTTCGGTGTTTCAGGAAATTAAAGTGTAATTTTTGTCATATTAAAGTGTTTATCGAGTGTGGTGAATGAGTTGCGTAAACTTGCAATGGGTATACAAATTTGGGCTCTGGTCATATGAAGACGTGAGTGTAATTTCATTGTTTCCTTTCTTTCTTTCATTTTTCTCTTTTTATTGATGATTAATTTGCTCAGGTGTGTTTTTATTTTTGATGTTCCCCGAGATTCAGCAGACATTGGTGATTTTGTGGCAACATAGGCAGGGATATCTGATGATTGTGAGTTACGCCCTAGAGAGAGAGAGAGAGAGAGAGAGAGAGAGAGAGAGAGAGAGAGAGAGAGAGGCAAGTGCCTGAGAAAGAGAGAGAGGGTGAGGGTCGGATGGTGAGTGTCAGAGAAAGAGAGAGGCAGGCAGGCGGATGGTTTGCTGATCGAAGCGGTTTTTCTCTCGAACTTATTTTTTGTTGTTGTCTTCTCCCTGTCTTTTTTTGTTGTTCCTGGCACGACCTTGTATTTAATATTAACAGCTGTTCATATGGTGATTTACTGGGCGCAGTGCATTTTTTTTTATCTTTTATTGGGGGATGTTTGTGTTAATTTTTCTGGATTGGGATTTGTGTGTGTATAAATACATTAATGTTATTGAGGTCGCGGAGAATCGTAAAGTATAAGAGCTTTCATAAAGAGAGCAAAATGGCTAACGCAAGTGGTACGCAGACTCTGCTTCATCACATTACGAATGTTAGTACGTGCGCGAGTTCATTTCATGGAGTGGTGGATGGGGTTCTTTCACAGCCAGTTCAAATCTTTATTGAAGGTGTAAATAATTATTTGAGCGCAAAAGGGATAACAGACGATGTAGAGGCATTCAGAGAGGCGAAAGTTTTTTTAAGATTTCAATAAGGGTTATCTTTCCTATGGTTGCAGGAGTTTTCAATATGCAAAATGTCAGACATGGGCTGATTTGCAAGCATTTTTAATAGCAGCTTATGGCTCAAAGGAACACGGGGATATGGTGAGAGATCTCAGAGGGCTGTATAAAATACGGAAAGGTACAACTAGCCTCATCGAGTGTAACTCAAAACTTTTGGACTCAGCAGGAGAATGGATATAAAAATTGAAAACCTCTAAGTGGGTTAATGGGGGTAGTGTTTCACTTGACAATTTACATAAACTGATCCATTTTGCGATGCTGTTGCACGATGTACCGGATGCAATAGTGGATAATTTTGATGAAAAGATTGAACCTACATCAGACGAAGAATTAATTTATGCCCAAATTCAGAAACATGTCTAAATGTCCCACTGTAGATAGTACATTTTTTAATGGGACAGGCCTGAGAAATACGGTGCAAAGAGAGACAGAATTTTCTTCCCCCCATTTGTGCACAAAAGTTGAATATGATAGAAGATCGATTGATCAAAGGCAACAGCAGTTATGTTGCTACAATAGTAATAAACCAGGGCACCCAAAGAAAATGTGTAGAGTTAAATATTGTGGAATGTGTAAGTGTGTGGATCACTATTGGCAATCTTGTTTGCCTCACATACGGAAAGATGCGAGGCCTACACCTCAAAGTTCTGGGAGTTATAATATGAGAACTTCTCAGGCGGGTCACTTAAGAGGGTAAAGGGATCGGTGAAATTTTTGGCAAGCCGATCAACAAAAAGGGTACAGATGATTAGTACGTGCCATTGTGGTCTCGTGGGGGACGCCCCAGAGCCCAGGCCCTATAGTTTACACAACAGTGGAGGACGTTGATATCCCAGTATTTATAGATCCTGGCATAAGTATCAACTTGATGGACCACAATTTGTATCAATCCATGATCTCCCATTGCCTTTTGAAACCCTCAACAGAGACAGTGTGTGATGTGCAAGCCCATAGATTAAACACCCTGGGTTGTGTTCAAATACAATTTACTCTTGGTGATAGAGTATTGATAGAACCATTTTTGGTTATAAAAGGGGTTGCTTTGGACAACAGACTTTTGCTGGGTCATCCTGCATGTAGGAGACAAAAGATTTTGATCCATGCGGGTGTTAATAGGATAAAGATTGGAGTACCTGGTGTTTTTCTTCCTTATGAGGACATCATTAGAACGGAGGATATGGAGATTATTGAAAAAGGGGAAGTTTTTGGCAGTGCTAATGGTGCTGATACTGGGGTTATAGGGAGTGGTAATATTAAAATCCACACTGATGATACAGGGAATAACTGAGGTGATGCTATGCGAGATATCGGAGTCCACAGTGGTAACAATTTTGGTGAATATGACAATGGTATTATGGGTGGTGATACTGATACTAAAATTGATATTATTACTGATACTAACAATGGGGTGGATGTAATGAGAACCAAGGGTGGTGATGTTTATGGGATCGTGGAACGGGGAGGTACTAACCACAAATATAAAGGTGTTTTATCAGAGGATGTTGTGTTAATGCCAGGTTCAAAGACTATGGTAAAAGTCAAGTTGAGGGAAGTGAGAACCCGTGGATGTGTGTGTTATTGAGAGTAGAAAGAAGCTAAGAGGGATTATTAGCATGGCATCAGTGAGCAGTGTATCAAACACTTGTGTTACATGGTTAGAATTATTAAACTGTAATGATACAGTTAGGAAATACCAAAATAATACATATATATTAGATCACCAAGATTGGAGTAGTGACACTGGTTCAGGGGCTATCGTAGAGGGGAAATCCGAGTTTTCAGAGGCAGAAATGCAATCAAGAAAATAAATATTTAGAGAACATTCAGCTAATGCGGATTATAGTGAGCATGTTGAAGTGGTAAGCGAGCTCTTGGCAGAATTTGGCGATACAGTAGCCTTACAAGGTGATAAACTGGGATTGACTATATGTTAAAACATAAGGTCAAATTGAAAGTGGCACAAAACCTATTTATATTCCTGCATACCACATACCTTTCAAAATCAGAGAACAGGTAGAGAAAGAGGTCAATAAATGGGAAGAAGAAGGAATCATTAGACCTAGTGTGTCTCCATATAACTTTCCTCTGTTAGTAGTGCCTAAGAAGGACGGTTCTGTCCGAGTATGCGTCGATTTCAGACGTTTAAATGAAAAGGCAATCCCTGACCGTTGTCCAGTCGCGTGCATACCAGATCTTTTTGTAGAAATCAGGGGACATAATATTTATAGCTCAATTGGTTTAGCGCAGGGTTTTCTGCAGGTCCCTCTTAGTGAGAGTAGTAAGGAATATACGGCTTTTTCAGTGCCCAAGGGACACTATGAATTTATGCAAATGCCATTCGGTTTATCAGGCAGTCCGATGACCTTTACCAGGTTGGTAAATACAGTTCTGCACAGATTATTGGGTAAAAATGTTTTTGTGTACATGGATGATATTTAGGTCACAACAGACACAATCGTGCAACAGCTGGAGGTGCTTACAGAAGTACTTAGGAGGCATAGATTAGCGGGGTTGAAAATGAAGCTAGCTAAGTGTTCATTCTTGAAAAAAGCAAATCACATATCTAGGCCATGTCATATCCAAGGAAGGGGTTAGAGTAAATGACGATAAGTCAAAGCAATAGCGAATTTTCGCACCCAGAGATCAAAGAGAGAAATTAAGTCATTCCTGGGTATCGCCGGTTTCTTTAGGAGGTTTGTGAAAGGGTTTTGTAATATAGCAGCTCCCCTAACAGATATATTGCGGGAAGACATTCAATTTCAGTGGAGGAAACCTCAGTCTGAGAGTTTTCAAATGCTTAAAGACGCGTTAATGAATCTCCTCATTCTGAAGTTTCCAGATTTCAGCAAACCATCCACATTAGTGACTGATGCCAGTCAGGAGGGTATAGGGGCTTGATTATGCAAAAGTTTTATGGGAAATTCCATCCCATAGTCTTATATAACAGGAAGTTTAGGACAAAGGGCAGCAATGAGAGATCAATGGCTACCACAGATAAAGAAGCCTTTGCAATAGTATCAAGTTTGGTTCATTTTAAAATGCTACTGATGGGGAATAAAGTAGAAGTCCTTACAGACCACAAGCCATTATTAGATCTTTTTAATAAGCCCGATTTGTCGCTGAAAAGAGCTCGATGGTTTCTAACCATCAGAGATTTCGATGCAAAGCTCAAATATATAGGAGGCAAATTAAATGTAATAGCAGAAACCCTTAGTAAAAGTTTTTATGACACGGAATGATTTCAAGTTGCGCTAGTCACTAGCAAGTCTATACAATGGGATACTGGTCTCATAGAGCAAAGGCAGGATGAAGATGAAATTTTGGCAGATGCAAAAGCGTTTCTTAGAGGGGAATTAGTCAGGAAATGTTATAAGTTACCTTTTTTGGGTTTAGAGTTAAAAGCTAATCTATTGGTCAGGAAAATTAAATATAAATTGAGAACTAATGAAAGTAAAGGAGATACGACACAGATCGTAATCCCGAAAGTCCTAATTCCAGTGGTTTTGGATATAGTACATTGCAGGTTCGGTAGTCCACACTTGGGGATAGAAAAAAACGTATAACGAGGTGCGTGTTAAATACATTTGGAAAAACATGGGGAAAGATGTGAAAAATGTTGTGAAAAACTGT
This sequence comes from Macrobrachium nipponense, assembly GCF_015104395.2. NCBI lineage: Eukaryota > Metazoa > Arthropoda > Malacostraca > Decapoda > Palaemonidae > Macrobrachium > Macrobrachium nipponense. Next base: position 28,202,193 of record NC_087218.1, on the reverse strand, counting down.
ACAGTAAGCAATGCATGCAAACCTGCAAGGATGACTTCATGCAAATTAGGGTCATATCCGATACCAAGTAGACCTTTTCAGAGAATACATACGGATATCCTAGGAAATTTTTTTGAGTCTAGATATGCTAATAAGTACTTGTTTGTAATAATACATGAACTTATGGGGATAGTAGAAATTTTTCAACTAAAGCATAAAACGGCAGAAGTAGCAGCTATAGCATTTTTCAATGGTATCATTTGCAGATATGGCTCACCCGAGGTTTTATTGACCGACAAGGGCAGAGAATTTGTAAACAAAACTTTAGAATGTTTAGCGGAAGTCATGAGGATACAGAAAGTAACAATTATTCCATACAGACCTGAAGTAATGGGTTGTGTGAACGAGCAAACAGGAAAGTGCTCGAAGCTCTCAGGAAGACTGTAGGTGGTAATGATAAAAATTGGGATAGATATATTGATATTGTTAGACATAGTATTAACACTATGGTTAGTGATTCCATTAAAATGTCTCCATATGAAGCTTTGTTTGGTTGCCCAGCACGGGGCACATTTGATTTTAAGTATACCTCATCATGGGGAGGATACAATCAAATCATTGATATCTACAGCGAGAGAAAGACATGCTTCTCTCAGCCGCAATCTCGAGGCCACGACTCGAGAGATGGTAGAGAGAAGTAATAGCAAAACATCTGATCCCAAGATCAAGGTCGGGGACAAGGTATTTCTAAAAATCAACGTGAGAAATGAGCTAAACTACAAATTGGGTCTGAAATTTGAGGGTACTTTTAGAGTCATTGAGGAAAAGATTGGAAACAGATTTGTAGTCTTGGAGGAAAAAACAGGTCGGTCGAAATTAACACATATTAAAACTGAAATGTGTTGGTTGTGGTAACTAATATAATGTTGCGCAGTTGCATTTTTTTTTCTGGTTTTTTACAAATTGATGGTGAAATGTGTTTAATGTTTTTTTTTTCTTTCAATTCTTCCACTATTTTTCATATCATGCACAAACTGCGGTGTTTTGGCGTAAGATTCAGAGGTAAATATTTTACTTGGAAAATCGGTTTGAAACTATGGCAAATTTTCTGTTAAGCTGAGAAATATGATGATAACCACGTGGTAGTTCCTGTGTGTATGGGGTTTTAGGGCTGAATTTTTATGGTTTTTTGGGCGGTAGATTTTTGGGGGCCGAGTATTTTTTGTGTGCTATAATCTTTGGCGGAGGATTTTTTTGTGGTTATATTATTTTGGTGGTGATCTGAGCTTTTACGAGCCAAGAGGGGGTTATTGGGGTTTTATGGGTTTCTGTGAAGAAGTTGTATTTTATTTCACCAGTGGTTATATTTGGCGGTATATAATGGGTGGATTGTGGTATATGAGGGAATTGTGGTTTTCTGTGGTTTATGTCGCGATGAGGTGGTAGTATCATGAATGAGTTTTTTTTTTTTTTTTCAAGGACAATTTTGGGTACCTTTGTGGATGTCCTACGGATAATTTTGTGAAGTGTGGTTATATAGTGTCAGTATAGAATTTTTCGGCTAGTGGAGAATAACGATTTCTGAGGTTGCAAGTCTTACTAGACAAATATATAGTGCAATTTGAGTACAGGAGGTATTCACAGGTGGATTATTGCTGATAATGCTGTGATGAGTCCAGTTGCTGATTTTTCCTTTCAGATTACTCGGAGTTTTGCACTGTTTTCAGAGATGTTGATTATGACATTCCATGGAGATGTATGTAAGAGGTCAATTAAGGTCGATGAGATATATTGCGGTAGCAAATTCTGTAACGATACATACTGCATTTATGGGGAATGCGCTGGATTATATATATATGTTTTTTTCTCTGTGTACGTTTTGTAATGTGGAAAGTTCAATTATTATTATTTTTCTTTTTCTTTTCCTTCGAGGGATGTTCATAATCGGGGTTAAGCTTTACATAGCATTTCTATTATAGACAGGAGGTATAATTTATCGGGGCATATGAGTTAGATAGAAGGGGTATTCGGCATTATATTTCATGGAGATTAATTATATAAACAGTACAGGGATTTCCTGTTAGACACTATGGTTTTATTTTTTATAGTATGTTTGTCAGATATAGGATTACTTGTGAGGATTCAGTGGGTAAAAATCCTATTTTGTTTAGTGAGGAATTTCAATAATTGACTATGAGATTGGGTATATTAATTAATGACAGATTTGTGTAATAGACTTTTCAAATGCGGACACACGAGGACTTTAGAGCATTCCCAACTTCACATGGTGGTGATGATGGAAACAGCTTGGTTCTACAGTACCAGAGGTCGAGTCTACACACGAGTAGCGATGCTATGGATCGCCTTTGCAATGGACGAGATGTCGTTGGTGGATCGTCTCATGATATTTTCTGGGACAAATCAGGAGTCTACAATCTTCTACGAGGCGGGTGCAAGACACACTTGCATGGAAGTCACGGGATATTTCCTTGACAACAAGGTGGTGGTCACAATTCCTTCATCAGAAGACGCTGAATCTACAGTTTGGCGACGAGGGGGTGTTGGATACACTTAAGAGAGTCGCAGACACTGCATAATGGCGCATGCTGTTTTGTTTCGAGATGGTTCACATGCTCAGACTGGGTCTACAACTATTCGACAAAGGTATTCGTGAAACACTTACATGGACTCACAAGGCGGTTCAAGTTCCGCCTACCTTAGAGATGGATGAATTCTTCTTCAGCGAACACTACACAATTCCAGTGGTTGCATTTATGAGATCCATAGTGATAGTTGAAATATGTTTTATGGGGCCATCTTGCAAACATTATGAACCAT
>NC_087218.1:28191876-28194376 GCF_015104395.2 Macrobrachium nipponense | reverse complement strand
TTTTTATATTACTTGAACTGTGTTGAGCATAACTCAATTTAAAGTAGCAAAGTATGATCATTGTTATCCCTGCTTCACACTTAATCACTCATTGGGGCCTCAGGGAGAAAGGAATGATAGGAATGAGAATTTACAGGAGAAAACACAACTAAAAAATAGGAATGAGTACTAGGAACCGGGGCTGAAGGGCTGACAGATCAAATGTTTACTTTCAGTTACCTTTAGTCTGTAGCGTGACGGGCGTAGAGCTATACCAGGGCGTCAGCTGAAGGACGTGGGTCGCTTGCAGGGCTTATCCGGAGGTTGGAAAGACAATGCTTTCTTCAATCAAGAACGACGCAGGTGGGCGGCTGCTGTCAGGAGGACTCACAGGCAGATTCCCTGATGCACAGTTCATGGTTACTTGAAAATACTAGACATTTCAGCATCAAGACGTTGGTTAAGGAGAGCGGCAGTTTGAGTCAGCAGGCACAGGACCGCTTCCAGCAGAGTGATAGGCCTTCAGTTACTGGCTAGGGCGAAATGCAATTTGATAGGCCTGGTCTGGCCGTATATATACCCAAGTTGGATAACTGGAATCATCCTGCCAAAACTGGATATTGTTGTTCTCAAAACAAGACCGAGTTCCTTGAGGGAGAGATTCACCTCGGGTCTTTCATCTCTGATGCTAATCTTCCACAGGAGCCTGAAAGAAACATTGAACTCCAGCAGAGAAGTGCGAACATAGGGAGAACAATGAAAAACACTGGGTCGAGAGAGGCCTGGGTCATGTAGGTGTGAGGAGGCGGAGTCGGGACACGAAGGTTCAAGGACAATGGTGAGGCACTAAATAAGAAAAAAAAAAGGGGGGGGGGGCGAGGTCAAGTACAAGAAGAGTTAAGCCAGGGAGACCTCCCGTGAGACGTGTGACTTTTCGGGACTTGGCAGGAAGCTCACGATTTAATGGTCAGTAGTTAACCCAGATGGGGAGATGACAAATCATAAATCCTCTGGGATATATCAAGGGGAGAAGGCCATTAGGACGTTTGCCGTCTTCGTTTGGTGTAGGAGTACAAAAGAAGAAATCTGCTAACTCAGGATATTTGAATTTTACACTATTCGTTTGAAATTGTTCCCTCAAATATTTACGCTTGGGTGAAGAAAAGAAAAGGAGAGAAAAGAAGATCCAAAGTAGATACTTGTAACATATATAGAATAATACACAGACACATATACATACATACTACATACATACATACATACACACACACACACACACACACACACACACATATATATATATATTATATATGTGTGTGTGTGTGTGTGTGTGTGTGTGTGCGCGTGTATGTGTGTGTGTGTTTACTACATATTACTTACAATAGTGCTCAGATGGTGAAGTCAAAATGCTTTTGAGCATTTTATGGACCTGATGGGCAGACAGACAAACAACACCAGAGAAAGAGAGGAAATCAGCAGAACTTTTGCCCTCACTGCAACTGAGTTACGCAGCGAGAGTTAAGAGGGCAAACCCACACACACACACACACACACACACGCAATCTTTTTGCAGCAAGTATTTTGCAGCGTCAGCGAATTATTACCCCCTCGCTTCCCAGAAGTTAAACGACGCTAATCATAATAATGGGAAGTCTTTTGGTCCCTTTAAGATTTCCACGAAGCTTGCATTAGGTATCCAAGGCTTTCCTTTTTGCAGAAGATAACCTTGAATTACGGACACTCGGCGGAAACTTCAGAGGCAAAAATGTCCTTCATAACGGGTAAGCTATCCTCTCCTAACCCTCTTAAATGAACGCATTGTGTAGGTTTCTTTATGCTTAAATACGGGGGTCATTTAGAACGCAAGACAGGGTAATGGCCGCTGATGAGCGTTCATGATATGGTCATTGTTTAATCTCAAGAATAAAATTATGCTTTCGAGAGTATGTCTTCGGAAAAATGTCATCCACTTTTTTCCTGCCATAGAAATTACACTAGTATCATATTTCCAGCATCTGCTTTTTTTTTTTTAGTATTAAACCTCAGATGATTTTAAGAAGACGGAAACATGTTCATCCTTTTCTTATACACCCACAGATGATAATGTTAATAAGCAACCCTACATTATAAATATTACACTCCTTTCTGCAAGAACATTTTTTTTTATTTTCCATCATTTCATAAAAGATTTGAATCCTTTTCAAGAGAAAATGTATTTTGGTTTTAAATTTCCAAGTCTCTCCTTTTTTAAATGAAGCAGGTAACACTTTCTTTCATAAGTAAGATCAAGAGTCAAGCAGAGCTGCAAGACATCAATTATTTTTTAGCTTATGAATGCCTAAGAAAATAAGGGGGTTTCTTTTCTTGGAATTTTTGCTACTTTCTATATGGAAAATATTAGCTTACTTATACTGGAGAAAACAAAGACTTTCCTTTCTTAATTTGTTTGCTTTACTCTATCTGGAAACCTTAGTGGATCTCTTTTTCTAAATAATTATGTAATCATGAAACCTGACATATG
>NC_087218.1:28160154-28191376 GCF_015104395.2 Macrobrachium nipponense | reverse complement strand
CCTGACATATGTTTGTTTATGTATGAACAGTTTTATATACATATATACGATACATACATACAAGTACATACATATTATATAATAAATATATAATAATATATATATTATATTATAATATATTAATTATATATTATACGTATTTTAATTAATATATATTATATTATATTAGATGGTTAATTGGATGTCTGAAAATGGGATTTGCAGATGTAGATGTGGATATAATTTTTTTAATTTGAGAATGCAGATGTGGACGCGGATATCAATCTTTTAAATCAGCGGACGCGGATGCAGATGCGGATACTTAATGACCATACCCTCGCGAATGCGGATGTGGATGTGCTAATTGAAAGTAGAAACATAAATGATACTCATGTATGTGTGGGTATGAACATACAAACAGTAACAGCGATACACGGACGTTTTAGTTGTCATGGCACAAGGTTATTTCATGCTCATAGCATGATAAGGGTAACAAAACTCAAAGCCATTCTTCTCATGAGAGAGAGAGAGAGAGAGAGAGAGAGAGAGAGAGAGAGAGAGAGAGAGAGAGATTGTCAATGACATGAAATTAAATGTACTAAAAGTAATATGCTCTAAAACAATATGCTTTAAGACAAATATGCTATAAAACTAATATGATATAACAGAGCTACTTACAAAGTATATACTGTATGAAATATGTAATTGTGTATCGTGTATTCTGAGTAATATAATTAAAAGGCCAAATTTAGCAAAATCAAAAACTTAAAATCTGTATTTAGCTACAATGTATTAGTATGAAAACACTGAGCAGGGGGTGATATCCGCATACCCGCATTCTCGAATAGCGGATGTGGATGTTGCTTCCAATGTTAATGCGGATGCGGATGTTAAGACAGTGTATATAATATATATATAATATAATTATATATATATATTATATATATATATATTTATATACTATATATATATATAATATATATATATATTATATATATATATATATATAATATATATATATATATATATATATATAATTTATTATATATATTATATTATATATTAAATATAATAATCATATATATACATATTTATTAATATGCATACATATAATGTATATATATACGTACACATACAAACTGATTTCAGTTTTACTCTCGCCCATTCATTAATCAAACTTCGACACAGAGACACACACACACGCTATATTTCGAATTCATATGGCATGCGGTGATGAATTCTATGAAGAACCATTCACGTGACGGAAAAATAAATTGGAAAGCGAATGAGCCTTTGTCATCAGCGAAACTCTATCACTAACGATAAATTCTTTCACAGAAATCGCCATTGCCTGACTGAGTTCTGGGAGAGAGAGAGAGAGAGAGAGAGAGAGAGAGAGAGAGAGAGAGAGAGAGAGAGAGAGAGAGAGAGAGAGAGAGAGAGAGAGAGAGAGAAGAAATGCTTGTTTATTGGCAGAAAGAAAAAACAGAGAGGGAGAAGAAATTCATGCGTATTCACAGAAATACAAAACAATCAAATGACTTGTCAAACGTTTCGTACTCGCCAGGTATTGAAAAGAAGACACCACTCGGTGATGTAAATATTGGGTCCATTTTAGCTTTAAATTTCATTCACTTGGAAACCAGCTGGCTTTCAATTCATTCTAATTAATTAACGAATCCAGAGGTAAAAATAAAGAAATTAAAAAACGCATCCAAAAGTTAAAAGACAGTTTTTCAAACGTCCCCAGAAGTGCAAATAATAAAGTTTCTATGAAGAGCAGATACTGGTAGAGGTTCGATTATTAATTACTTGTATGATTCCAAAAGTAAAAAAAAATGTTCGTGAAAAACATTTTCGTTGTAAGAACTGCTGAAATTATCGATTTCTTTTAAACTGGAATTCGATCTGGAACTGGAACTGGAACATTTTATATTAGTAGGGTTGGTTTGGTGATTACTTGTAAGATTCCATTAATAAAAAATAAATTAAAAAAAAAGTTTCTATGAAGACCATTTCTGCTGAAGGAACTACCGAAATTGTTTTTTTAACTGGGTCTGTATCTCGAACTGGACCTGTAACTGGAATTGGAACAGTGGTTACTAGTACTAGATGGGTCAGTAATTACTAGTACGATTGGTTTCATTCAATAAATTATCCCACACTCTTGTCATCTCTTTTCTTATATTTTCTTTCGCCTTTTATTTACCAATTAAATGATAAATTTGGGTATCAGGCTGCTCTCTCCTGTTGGCCGTTGGAGTAGTAGTAGTAGTAGTAGTAGTAGTAGTAGTAGTAGTAATAATAATAATAATAATAATAATAATAATAATAATAATAATAATAATATAATATTTTTACTAATTTCAGGATTCTGCCACGGCTCGCTCAAAGGATTTACCCTTGAACTGAAGATGAAAACTGGATATAAAGGCTGAAGAAGTTGGACAGTTAACTGGGGAAACATCGTAAAACTATATTAGAGAAGACTTCCACACGAATAAACAAACAGTTAATAGCGCACTCTACCTTTCCGTATATGTCACGTATTTCCTCTATACCCAATGAAATTCTCTCTCTCTCTCTCTCTCTCTCTCTCTCTCTCGCTCGCTCTCTCTCGTTATTCCTTCCCCCCTTTCTCCCTCTCGTCTTTTTTCCCTTTTCTCTTTCTTTCGGTGATGGGCCAAAGAAATATTTAAGATTTTTATTTTGTTCACTAGACATTCGAGTAGATAAAACAAGTAAATCAGTAAACTATAATTAATGGTAGTGATTACTGACATCATCTCTAATAATAACGCTAATCAGACTTATCTTCAGTTTTATATATTTCTTTATAACTGCAAATATGCTGACGTTGCATATCTCGAGCTAATTAGTTCACCATATAGCTCTTATCTCGAGCTATATAGTTCACCATAACAGAGAACTTAAATAATAATCGCGTGATATACTTTACTCACTATCCAATGCTCCTTGACATTAAAATAAAACGAATAAATCAATCGCAACATAAACAAAATGAATGAGTAAAAAAAAACATTATCTAACTTCAAGATAAGAGCGATTATGCTCTGGTAACGTAATATACTTTCATCCTCCAAGATGAAAAAATAACAGGAACTTTTCAAATAAACCAAACTAAAACACACACACACACACATCGCTGTTTAATCTTACACAATATAAATCATAAATATCACTGATGCTCTTTATTACTGCGGAATAACATAACTCGAGAATAATAATACATGATATCTCTTGACGTCTCTTGACATACTATTAATTGAGAGATATGAAATGAAGTAGTTACGGGAGATATTCCCCTTCGAGTTCCGTCATTATTATTATTTTATTATTACTCTTATTACTATCATTCAGAAGATGAACCCTATTCATATTTTACAAGCCCACCGTAGAGGCCACTGAACTTGAAATTCAAGCTTCCTCAGAATACAGAAATCATTAGGAAGATCATATATTAAAAAATAAAATTAATAATAAATAGATAAAAAAAGTAATAAATGATTAAAACAGGAGAATTGTATTAAGGTAGCAATGCAGTGCATGTTCGCTTGAACTTCTGAAGCTCCAATTCAGGAAATAGAAATTTTATCTTGAGTGGAAAAAAAGTGTTAAGATTTTTTCAGTTTATCTGAAATTAACCTCCGTCGAGGGTTAGTTGCAAAAATCGATTTCTCAAGAGGGTCGAAGAACGCTTTTTTATCAAAATGGAGTACTGACGTTCGATATAATAAAATCCTCAACAGAATGTTTTAGTAGTATGACAATTAGCCATTGACCTTTCATTCATTATTGGCGCACTTGAACGAACTTTATTCTCCTGAAGTATCTTAAAGGGAAAAGAGCAGTTACGCTATCAATGACATCGTTTACCAGAAGAGATATACACATTTCTTGTCCAAGATATATTCCTTATTCTTAATGTATGCATGTATGTACGTATGTATGTATGTAAGTATGTAGGTATGCATGCATGCATGTATGTATGTATGAAGGTAAATGACGACGAAGAATTTTTTTAAAATGGAAAAACTCATTCATTTTCTTATACTGGATAGAACGAGAAATATTCTCATTACTGATCACAACCTCATTTGCATAACGATGACGGGAACTCCAGATGAAATATTATGTAACTGAATTGATGGTCTTCATGTGAACATTTACTCTGGCTAAATTTAATTGAAAAATTGTAAAATTTGCTTCAAAAATGTTAATGGCTTTTGTTTTGTTGCTATGGGAACGAAAAAATGACGTATCCGTGTTAGCGTCAGTTTCTGCACCAATGGAAACTGGACTGAATTATTGTTGTGAAAATGACGAGTTCCCTTCCTCAAAATATACGTAAATAAATAAAATTACAATAAAATAAAGATATAAATAAATAATTAACTCTCAGAATCTTTCAGAAGCTGTACAAAGTTACTCAAAATAGCTAACATACCAAACTTGCAAAGTTAAGACTCTGGAAAGATGATGATATTTAAAAGCGCAGATAAAATTCTGTAATGTTAATTCGAACTTTGTGCAACTAAGACTGCTGAAATGAATTAGAACGAACCGACAGCCAACTGGATCTCACGGGTAGTATCTAAAAGGCCGCAAATGGACCGAGATGGTCTTTAAGCGTTTGACATGTCTGTTGCTCTTGTCTGGTCTTACCCTCGAATTCGGGGGATTTCTTTTCTTCTTTCTTTCTTTGCTTTAGTACCAAATTCTGTTGTCAAAAGTCAGTAGTGCCATTGCGTATTCCAAGTCAATAATAAAAAAATAAAAATCCCGCCAGATCTTGAAAAAAAAAAAAAAAACTCGATCTACCAACAGATCTTCAATTCATTGGAATTTCTCTCTCTCTCTCTCTCTCTCTCTCTCTCTCTCTCTCTCTCTCTCTCTCTCTCTCTCTCAGCTCCGTAACAAAATATGTCGTCAAAAGTCATTCGCGCAGATGCGCATACCATGTAAAAATAAAAAATAAAAATCTAACATCAGATCTTGAATTCGTCGGATTTTATCTTACTTTATTTTTTATTGCATATACTGTAATTTATTTTTGCTTTCGTAACAAAAAATATATCGCTAAAAGTCACTCGTGCAATTGCATGTTCCACGTAAAAAAATCTGGCGTCCGATCTAGTTTCAACGATGGAAATGGCTCATTCGCTTTCCAATTTGATTTTTCATTGCACGACTAACTCTTTATTGCATTGGTTACCGCGTCCCATTTGAATGTCCGATACAATATGTGCCACGGGATGATTCGTCAACAAATTAAAACAATTAATGAAAGGCTGATAGGTGTTTCTTAGCAGGTGTTATCCAAGGTCAGGGAACCGCTCAGTTTTTACATTTTAATCTGTCGTTTCATCTACGTCTTAAGCTTAAACATCGCCAATTCTTGACTACCAGCAGAAAACAAATAGCAAAAGGTTAATTAGACTTATTTATTAGAATTTAGTCTATTAAGCCAAGCATTTATTATTATTATTATTATTATTATTATTATTATTATTATTATTATTATTATTATTATTATTATATTATTATTATTATTATTATTATTATTATTATTATTATTATTATTCAGAAGATGAATTCTATTCATAAGGAACAATCCCATAGAGGTTATTGACTAATTACAGCTTCCAAAGAATATGATGTTTATTTGAAAGAAGTAACAGAAGGTAATGGGAAATAAAGAAAGAGGGGACCAGTTATTAGAAAAACAGATAAATTAAGAAACTGTTAAAATAAGAAATAAAAATATAAGTAAATGATTCAAACACAAGGAGGAGTGGACACTTCACCATCAAGCGCTTAAGATAATGAAAAGATGGCTTTGGACATCAAGATATAAGAGATATTCTGCATCTCTTGAAAGGAGATGAAATGCGAGGATATAGGAGTAGAACTGGAAGAAAACCCAACAGTTGCACTAGGAAGTAAAGGTCAAGAGAGGTTGAACACCAAGATTAAAAAAAAAGTAGGAATGGAGGTAAAGTGAAAAAAGTGTGTGAAGCGACGAGTCGAAGGAACTCTGATAACACTCCTTAGGAAATTAAGTAGAATATCATGTTCTTTCTGAATACGACGAACTGGCGTAAGCCATTTTTCTTCATTCTGAAAAAATAGGATTCAAGGATTTATTATTATCATTATTATTATTATTGATTTTTTTTTTTTTTTTTTTTTTTTGGGGGGGGGGGGGGGGTTGTCTATCACTGTCTTCCAATTCGACTGGGTGGTATTTACAGATTGGGGTTCCGGGTTGCATCCTGCCGCCTTAGGAATCCATCACTTTTCTTACTGTATGCGCCGTTTCTAGGATCACACTCTTCTGCAGAATCCTGGAGCTACTTCAGCCTCTGATTTTTCCAGATTCCTTTTCAGGGATCTTGGGATAGTGCCTAGTGTTCCTATGATTATAGGTACAATTTCCACTGGCATATCCCATATGCTTCAATGAGTGATACTTTCTTCTTGATTTTGTCAATCAACGTCATGTCTGGTCTATTTGCGCGTATCACCCTATCTGTTCTGAAAGTGCCAGAGGATCTTTGTCTGATCGTTTTCTATCACTCCATCAGGTTGGTGCTCGTATCATTATTATCATTATCATTATCATTATTATTATTATTATTATTATTATTATTATTATTATTATTATTATTATTATTATTATTATTAAGAGCTTCTAATTATCTCATCTCTTGTGGAAATTATGTTGGAAAATCCGACAAAGCAACCATATGAAATTTTGATATGATCTAGCGTATCGCAAACTCACTGACTGAGAAAAAAAAAAATGAGATAAGTCAGTTCATCAAAACATGGACGAATTACCTGGCCACTGTGAGCCTGAAGGCATTCACAAATTACTGCTCATCGTCTTCGGACGGAGAGCAGAAATACGAGAAAAATATATCAATTAACTGCTATCACGCACCTGGTTAATACGTGGCCAGATCGCCATTACAGAATTACAGATTACGGAACTACAGATTACAGATACTGCCATTTCGTAAATCCAGTCCATTCCACAAGAGAATATGATATAGAAATTAGGCCAAAGCCAAGCCCTGGACCTATAAGGTCATTCGGCGCTGAAACGGAAATTAACAGTTAAACGTTTGCAAGGTGTAACAGGGGGAAAACTTGCAACTGCAAAATTAATCAATCGTTAGGAGAGAGTTGAGGAAAGTAGATGGAAGAAAGAGAATATGAACGGAAGTATACTAAAAGGAATGAAAAGGGATTGCAGCTAGGAGCCAAAGGGATGCTGCAAATAACCTTAAGTAATGCATAGTGTGCACCACACGAGGTGCACTGACGGCACAACCCCCTACGGGATCAGTCCATTCCAGCGAGCATTCTTATCCGAGGGACAAGAACGCCCTGGCTAAACAAAGCAATCAGGGAGTTGATCTTGATGCAAATCCTGTGTGTAATGCTTTTATTGGGACTCCCTTCATACCATTATTGCTTCGTAATGAAATTTCTCACTTCCGTGATCCCTTTCTCTGAACGCTCTCTTTCAGAATCGGCTTCAATAACCTAGATTTGTAACGCCAGCTTTCGTTGCCTTAAAACAATCAATCAATTTCTTCCGGAGTCGCTTTCAGCAGATTTAGCTCGATTGGCAATATGACCCTAATCCGTAAGCGCAGTTGCTTGCATTTTCGGAATTGGATCACTATAGTAGATTCACATCAACTGTGCATCTGATGTCTAGGCCAGTCCCTTACGACGCTCCTGATTGGTTGTTGATAAACCCATCACAGGGCTGGAAACTCCCAGTCTCTCGAGAGTTCACATGGGCAGGATCTATGTTCCACCTCTCCTCAGGGATACTTTTGAAAGACGTATCCATCAGGAGAGGTGGAACATAGATCCTACCCATGTGAACTATCTCGAGAGAGTGAGAGTTTCCAGCCCTGTGACTGGCTTATCAACAGCCAATCAGGAGCGTCGTAAGGGACTGGCCTAGACATCAGATGCACGGTTGATGTGAATCTACTATAGTCAGCAGTTGACTGTGAGATTGACAGACAGATTTATAAACCGAGGGGCTGATTTATTGACAAAGTAACTGATTTATAGAGTGGCGGATTGATTTGTAGACTAAGGGACTGATTTATCGAACTGAGGTACTGATTTATAGACTGAGGGACTGATTTATTGACTGCAGGGACTGATTTATCCACTACAGGGACTGATTTATAGACTGAGGGACCGATTTATTGACCAAGGGACTGATTTATAGAGAGGCGAATTGATTTGTATACTAAGGGACTGATTTATCGAACTGAGGACCGATTTATAGACTGCAGGGACTGATTTATAGACTACAGGGACTGATTTATAGACTGAGGGACTGAATTATAGGCTGAGGGACTGAATTATTGAACTGTCGGACTGATTTATAGACTGAGGGACTGATTTATTGACTGCAGGACTGATTTACGAAATGAGGGGCTGATTTATTGACTGAGGGACTGATTTACAAAATGAGGGACTGATTTATTGACTGATTAAATGTCATCAACTGCCGTCTCTACCGTGATAGTCACTAACGCCAAAAAAGGGGGAAATTTTATTGGTTTCTTGGACTGATCAGATTGCTGTCGTTCTTTGAGAGAGCCCGTCTGACTTCGTCTAATTTTCTGTTATTTTAGTACCAATTCAGGCTCTTTCTTTCTCACTCGATTGCATCATACTGCTGAGGTTAGGTGCAAATTACAGTAACGTTTTCTTGAGTATGAAATTCATTATATCATATTGTCAGTCATTACTGACTCCATGCACCAATCAAGTATTAAATGACTTCCAGCCATGACAATTAAAATCTTTTCTACAAGACTTTCCTAAGTTACTAAATGAAGCTAAGAAATTCACTAAAATGTGTTGACAAATTAAGAAGTTTTATTTAAAATGGAAGCCATATTTAATGTGAGTAACAGAGCATCGCATTTCAACTCACGATATCATTTCACAGTTAGAGGTGTCCGACTGTTTGGTCTCCCGGATAATTTTTTCTTTTATTCATTATTTATTTTTTTTATTTTTTCATGGCTAAATGTCATCAAAACTATGAAATGTAACAGCTGTTTCCATGAGAGAGAATGCGTACTTGGAGTGCGAGTTTCCCTGACGACAATAGCTCATTTAGTTTCCCATTTAACTTTCCAAAACAGGCCTAATTCTTCAGTGAATTTCATCCCCGCATCTCATACGAAACTCCGAAAACTTGTTTGCGTCGAAAGACGAAAGATGAACAAATGAACAGCGCTTTGCAAATTGTAACGGTAATTACGTTGCAAATAACTCATCCTAAACTCCAACCTTTCATTTCTTTTCTTTCTTTTAAATCTTAGGCTGAAAACCTTTTTAGTCAACAGACTATATAAACGGAAAAAGTGATAAGCAATCAAATATGAGGGAATAGAAAGAAAAAACGATACACCTGAAATCAGGAGAGGTCAGCAGAAAGCAGCAATCAATGTGAACTAGCCTGGACATCTGGAGATCAGAAGACTGCATAACTGCGAATGGTTTCTTCTGTCGCATAGACTTGATCGAATACCAACGAAATATGCAAGAGAAATTGTCCTCTTCAAAACCCCATATATAACGTTCATCATCGGCAAAAGTGAAACGTGTCATGTCTGACAGAACAGTGACATGTCTGATTCTCTAACATCAAGGATATGAGTCTCACGAACGCAGGAATCATTAGAATCAGAATCAAAATAAAGATGGACTTTTATACCAGCTTCCTGGGCACAATTATGATCTCATTCGTATGTGACGTTGTCACAGAAACTGTATGATTCGAGCCACTACTAATGGCTTTTTGGTCTTCACTGTGCCCTTATGCTGCCAGTCAAAGACTCTCAAGGCATGTCGACAGTTCCTAAGCCATCAACCAATAAGGATCTTGAGTAGTCATTGTTATGAAGAGGTCATTCCTAATGAGAAATGGACGACACTTTTCGTAAACAAAATACCCACGATAAAATGCCAAAGAAAAATGTAAAAACAAACAACCATAATCTCTTTAAAAAATTGAAGCTTTTCCTTTTCAACCGTACATGGCCATGATGGGTAGCGCAGGAACAATTGCTCTTGGCTTTTCATGCAATGCATTTCCATTCTCTAAATGAACATGAATTGACGCTGGTCACATAGCCCCAAAAGAAATGAATGCCGATGTTTTCCCACTCTAACGTGAATGTCAAATCGCTGAATATTTACTCGTTATGCGATCTGATGTAATCTAGTGATTGTCTCTAAATGAAAACGTAATGATCAAAACTACATTCGCTCATAATAAGTGATCGCTTCTTTCTGTATTTTCCACTCCCTTCTGTTACTTCTTTCTAACGAACACCATAATATTCTTTGGATGCTGAAATTTCAAGACAACGGCGCCGGCGGTGGGCTTTCTCTATATGAACTGGGTTCGTCTGCAGAATTAATAATAAATACAATATAAATAAGTATATCAATAGTGGATTACAAAGCTTGAGGAAGAGAACAAGAGATGCAGGAAAAAACCTTTCCAGTTACACAACGGAACTAGACGTTGTCCATGAAATAACAAAACGATTTCAACCCAATGGAGTCGACAATCCAATAAAAGTCGACAATTAACAATCTCATGGATGTCACAATCGACAATCCCATGGAAGTCGACGATCAGCAATCTCATGGATGTCACAATCGACAATCTCATAGATTTCGACAATCGATGATCCCATGAAAGTCTACAATCCACAATCCCATGGAAAACGACAATCTCACGGAAGCCGACAATTGACAAGCTTTGAAAGCCGACAATCGACAATCCATGGAAGTCGAATCAATCTCATGGAAGCTGACGGTCGACAATCTCAAGGAAGTAAAAAAATCGACAATCCCATGCAAGTCGACAATCGACAAGCCCAAGCAAGTCAATAAATCGACAACCTCATGGAAATCGGCAATCTCACGGAAGTCGAAAAACCAACAATCCCAAAGAAGTCAACGGTCGACATTCCCAATGAAGTTGATGTTAGACAATCCATGGAAATCGAAAAATCGTCAGTCCCATAGAGGTCAACAATCGACGATCCCATGAACGTCAACAATCGACATCCCATGAAAGACGACAATTGTCAATCCCATGGACATTAACAATCAAGAATCAATCCCATTAAATTCCAAAATCGATCATTTCATGGATGTCGACAACTGGCATTCCCCATGAAATCGACAATCCCGTGAAAGTCAACAATCGACAATCCCATGGAAGTGGACAATCGACATTCTCATGGAAGTCGACAATCCCATGAAAGTCTACTAAGCAATCGACAATGCCATGGAAGTGAACAATCGACATTCTCATGGAAGTCGACAATCCCATGAAAGTCTATTAAACAATCGACAATCCCATGGATGCCGATAATCGACAATCCCATGAAAGTCGGCAATCGGCAATCGCATGGAAGTCAATGAATGATTGACAATCCCAATAAATCAACAATCAACAATCCCATGGAATTTGACAATCAATATTCTCATGGATGTCGGCAATCGGTAATCCCATGGAATTCGACAATCGACAATCCCATGGAAGTCGACTATTGATATTCCAATGAAAGTCGACAATCCCAATGAGGAAGTCACTCGACAACTCCATGAAAATCAACAATCAACAATCCCATGGAATTTGACAATCAACATTCTCGTGGAAGTCGAAAATCGACAATCGACAATCCCCATGGAAGTCGACAATCGACAATCCCATGGAAGTCGAAAATCGACAATCCCATGGAAGTCGACAATCGACAATCCCCATGGAAGTCGACAATCGACAATCCCCATGGAAGCCGACAATCGACAATCCCCATGGAAGTCGACAATGGGCAGTCCTGTGAAAGTCGAAAAACCGACGATCCCACAAAAGTGACAATCTGGAACCTGACTGAAATCTGCCAGTGTGTGGACATATATATAAAAAATACTGTAGCAGTGTAAAAAAAAAATAATAAATAATGGCATGCAATTTTATTTAGAGCTATTAAGTTCATCCATTAACCGACCTTTGACCTATGCTGGAACGCTATGTCATACGAGACCATGCAGTGATGAATTCGATGAAGAGTTCCCCCACACCCTCCCTTCGCTCTCCCCCATCATCAAAAAAAAAAAAAAAAAAAAAAAAAAAAAAAAAAAAAAAATGAAATTGAAAATGAATGTGTCAAAGTCATCAACAGAATCAATTCTATGCCGATAAATTCTTTACGGATAATATGATGCAGATTGAGTTCGGAGGAAATTTTTTTGCCAAGAGAAAACTTTGCGTATCAAACAAAATACAATTTCGAAACGTATTTGTTTTAATTCGGCCACCTTTCAGTTACAAAAATAAAGAGAGAATAAAAAGGGAAGAGACCAAAATTTTTAAAAAATGGCGTTTGACGAAACTAAAATAGCTTGTTTGTCTTCAATCTCGAATCGAAACCTAACTATAACATGGTTTACGGTTATACACTCGGGAAATTACTGTTATTTCTATCGAATGTCTCTCTCTCAACTGCTTGAAGTATGCATACGAAATATCTATAAACTAAAGAAAATTTAATTATCATCATAGAAACAATCAACACAATCACGAGTGGAACAAAAATAAATTTCTGATACATCTTTCAACTGAAAGATATGAGTTCGATCCCGATGTCAGAAATTTATATGCTTTGTCATATGTGAATAATGTTCTGTAACTACTATGTTTGCATAAAAGATTTAAAACATTTACTGATTGTATAACAAGCACTGAAAAGAAGGACTTCCGAATTTAACACATTCTGGTTTCGCACACATTATGCATATAAACAAAATTTAACTAAAATCCTTTTTTTCTGTTTATAACTGTTTGAAATATTTCAGGAACAAATGAATGTATCTAGCAAGTTAAACATTAGAGAGAGAGAGAGAGAGAGAGAGAGAGAGAGAGAGAGAGAGAGAGAGAGAGAGAATGTTAATAAGATCTGGGTTTGGATGGGAAACACAGGGGGCTACTAAATAAATAAAGGTTACGTAAAACATGAATTTTTTCCACAACTATCGTTTACAGTTACTAGCTATTCGAACTTATCCTAAATTCTCGTGCTGAAGTCAGTTCTATGGGAGGAGGAGGAGGAGGAGGAGTTTAAACTTTAAAATTCGCACTAACCTAAACTGGCATCTCTTAAATTGTTCAGTATCAAGAAAGGAAGTTACCTCTCATAAAATAAATATAAAATTACTGCTTAGTCTGACGACAAATAATACAAAATAAACAAACAAAAATAAACAATGAAATTATATACAAAATCAACGCAAAAATAATCACAAAATGAACACAGAAATTAACACAAAATAAACAAACAAATCAACAATAAAATTATACATAAAATCAACGCACATATAATCACAAAATGAACACAGAAATTAACACAAAATAAACAAACAAATCAACAATAAAATTATATATAAAATCAACGCACAAATAATCACAAAATGAACACAGAAATTTACACAAAATAAACAAACAAATCAACACAAAATATGCTCAAAACAAATACAAAAACACAAAAAAACTATCACGAAATTATAAAATAACTATACATAATGACAATCTTGATATCCCTTTAGAATTTCGTGAAGGCGAAAGTAAAAGAGCGAAAGGGAATTATATTTGATTATGCATCCATCGCGTGTCAGCAAAAACAAAAAAAAATGACAGTCGTCTATCAACTTTCCCTTCCCCCTCCGACTGATTTAATTTTGCAGCTAATTAACTCTCCTCTTGTGCCTTTCAATAAATTATCGCTGTTCGCTCCGGCGCCTCTGTGTTCGTAATTGTAATGCATCTGTTTATGCAATGTATGCACTTTATGCACATACTTTCTACCTTTCTATCTATCTATCTATCTCTATCTATCTATTATATCTATATATATATATATCATATATATATATATATATGTGTGTGTGTGTGTGTGTGTGTGTGTGTGTGTGTGTAATTGTAATAGCCACCATGCCTTCTTAACTTTTCGAATTCTTCGCATTTTATTATTATTATTATTTGGGGGGGGGGGGGGGTAAGGGAGCGCGGTCGGATACACTTGTCACTTCAAAGCCTTAAGATCCAAGTGCAAGGAAATATGAAGAAATTAAAACGTTTTGGT
Source organism: Macrobrachium nipponense (assembly GCF_015104395.2). Lineage (NCBI taxonomy): Eukaryota > Metazoa > Arthropoda > Malacostraca > Decapoda > Palaemonidae > Macrobrachium > Macrobrachium nipponense. The sequence continues at coordinate 28,177,163 of NC_087218.1, read as the reverse complement.
ACAGGGATGCGAACCTGTGTAACTATAATCACGAAGAGGTCACGTTGCCGAGGTCAGGTCGGCAATGTGACCTCGTCGTGATTATGGTATCACGGATTCGTTTCCCGCTACCGGGACATCATAACTTCCTCATATTTCTTTAAACTTGGACTTAAGGCTTTGTAGTGACAAGCGTATCCAAAAGAAAATACAAAAACCTCGTAAAAATGACCAGTAGAATATAATATATATTATATATATATATATATATATATATATATATATATATATATATATATATATATATATATACACACACAGTGGGTAACGCGAGTTTATGTAAATGTTCCAGGAAATGAAAGAAAATGTTATTCTAAGCAGAATATGTATATGCATTTTAACCCTTTGTTTATCGGTGAGGCAAATTTTTAAAATAACCGGTATTCCTTAGCGCTGTTCTCAGCCAACATGGCGTATGCTAGGTCTGAGTAGTCAGGGATAAGGGGATGGGGGAGAAAAGGATGGTTGATGAAGTCCATTAGGCACTTAGATTGCTAGTCGTTTGAGTTTTTTTTTTTTTTTCTGGTAGGTTTTTGAATAATGTAACATTACAGTCCCTTCAATAGGTAAATCACCTGTGAACAGACTTCACTGCAATCTACATTTAATAATTAGCTTTAAATATGAAAAAAAAGTAGTGTAAATGTCACAGAATTGTTGAATCATGAGTCATGACTAGGCCTATGTTGAATGTGTGATAATGACAGCAATCATGATGATGAAGGAATGCAAGTAGGGAGGTTACTGCATTTTGAACAACATACACTTTTTCACCTCTTTCCATTACTGCATGAATATACGTACTACCTTTTTCAGAAAAGACTGAAGAAAGTGAATTTTCCATAATGTTTCCATTCTCTTTCATCTGACAGAGACGAAAGCATTTTCGAAAGTGTTTTTCCCTTCTAGTGGTGTATGATGAATACTTTTGATGGATAACGAGAGATCTTTTAAAATACGCTTTAAATCTTCGATCGGTGTTTAATGAATAGGCCTATGTTTGATGGAGGGGAGATTCCATTGCGCTTGCTTTTCTTTCCTTTGTCGGATTCAAGTGAATACTATTGATAGAGAGGGAGATAGTTTCAATGATACTTGCATTTTTCCCCTTTGTTCAATATCTAAAGAATACATATGATTTAGAAGTATTTTATTCGTAACGTCCTAATCACCAATTTCCTTTTTTTATAACAATAGATATCTGCATATTCCATATTACCGGAACGGTAAGGTATTGTCTTGCTGGAAAAGTGAGGCTGTTTAGAGTAACAAGTGAAGTGATCAGCTCCTTCCCCAAGTCTCCCTCCCATAACCATGGATACCCCGACATTCCGTGAGTGGCATCTTAATCTACTCAGAATGACATCTTCTTTCATTTCCCCAAATATGTGCATAAACTCGTGTTACACCCTGTATTTATATAACTATATATATATATATATATATATATATATATATATCTCATATATATATATATATATATATTATTATACATATATATATATAATATATATATATATATATACATATAGTATATATTATACACTTATTACATATGTATATATTTAAATCTCCACCCGGGATTATACCTGATTCTCTTTCCTTATCTTTTTTGCTAAAAAGAACATCCCGTCCAGATTAATAAAATGTAGAATATACTACATAAGTTCTTGTTCCAGGTTCCTGTTTCACTTTTCTTTTCTACCGTGGATTTAAGTGTATATATATATATATATATATATATATATATATATATATATATATATATATATATATATATATATACATATATATATATACACATATATATACATATATTGATGATTATATATATATATATATATATATATTATATATATATATATCATATATAATAGATATATATAATATATAAATTTTATATACTATAATATATAATACCCCCCATATATATATATATATATTATGATATATATAAATATGTATATATATATATATATACATATATATATATATATATATATATATGTACATATAATACAGACATATATATATGGATATATATATCTATCTATATCATATATATATATATATATATATATATTTTATATATATCATATATATATATATATGTATCTACAATACATACATACTATATATATATCATATATATATAATATATATATATATATATATATATATATATATATATATTTATATATATATCTATATATATAATTTATATAGTTATATATCATATATATATATATATAAAATATTTTTTTTATTTTATATATATATAAAGAGTGTGTGTGTGCGTGTGTGTGTATGTATAATATATGTATGTGTCTAGAAGATATATACTCAACAAAATTTCTGGAAACTTTCAACGAGTATGCTAATTTCATGACAGCCTTTCCTGTTGACATCAGAAAATGCTTGTACAGAAACGTTTTCGTTTCAATTCTACCTAAATCTCTACAGCTTCAAAAGCAGTACACAAAGAAATATTTCTGCAATACAGTGTATGCTGTTGATTTCCTATTGCATAGTCAGAAAGTGAGGAAAAGCTTTCTGTTAACAAGAGGAGGTTCACATCAAACAGAGAAAAATGAAGAAGTATTGAAATAATATTCTCCCGACAAAAGGATTACTTACAGCTGGGCGCCAAAGGAACGCTGAAAAGAACCTTAAGTAATGAATATAATCTTTAGTTATTAGAGACGCGGACCCTGTAGTGGAGGTGGGAGGGGGTAGAGCCGCCAGTGCACCTCATGCGTTGCACTGTAGGCATTATTTAAGGTTCTTTGCAGCGTTCCTTAGGCCCCCAGTTGTATTCCTTTCATTCGCTTTACTGTACCTCCATTCAGATACCTAATAAAAGTGATTAGAAATACCATGTTAACCGGTTATTTACGATAAACGAGAATCTTTCATTCAAAACCTGAAGTTTTTACAGTCCACATTTGTATGCTGTATTTACAAGTATAAGGTTATGTTCTCATCCAGTTCAATTGCTTTATTCTTGAAACTGAAAAAGTGTGTTGCTGAAAGCCAGGAATACTGTTATAACAGTAAAGTCCACTTCACATAATGCAAAATGAACCTCGATGAATAAAAATAATCAGAGGAAAAGCAGAGACAGCATCTGTTGTGCAGAGAGAGAGAGAGAGAGAGAGAGAGAGAGAGAGAGAGAGAGAGAGAGAGAGAATGCGTGTCAGCGTTAATAGGTATCATAGTTGAAGGGGAACTGGAGGAAAAAAATGAAAGGTAAAAGGAAACTCAATAAAAACGAAAAATACTTGAAGGCGAACGTTTTCCAAGAAAAATGAATGTGACCCCAAAGAGAAAAATAAATAAAATCTAAAAAAGTGTGACCGTCAATTGCCATCAGAACACGGCTAAATGTTCTTTCCAGTTTACGGACATTCTGTGATAAATTTATGAGAGACAAAGCAACACAGGTGTTTTCAAACAGACTGCCGAGATCTGGTGCCAAATAAGAGATTTGAATTTAGGCCAAAGGCCAAGTACTGGGACCTATGAGAGCATTCAGTGCTGAAACTGAAATTGTCAGTAAAAGGTTTGAAAGGTTAACAGGAATGAATACCTCGCAGTTGCACTATGAATCAATTGTTAGGAGAGGTGGAAAGTAAAATGGAAGTATATGAATATGAAAGGAGGTACAGTAAAAGGAACGAAACGGGTTGCAGCTGGGGCCGAAGGCACGCCGCAAAGAACCTTACGTATATTTTAGTTTTACCGGACCACTGAGCTGATTACCAGCTCTCCTAGGGCTGGACCGAAGGATTAGGTTTTTTACGTGGCTAGTAACCAATTGGGTTCTTAATAACGGACCTACAGATTAATGTAGAATCCGAACCACATTATATCGAAATAAATTTCTAATCACCAGAAATAAATTCCTCTGATTCCTCACTGGCGGCCGCGGGAAGCGAACTCGGGCTACCCCGGATTAATTTGAGTATGGAACCCACTCGTCCAGTGAGGAACTTAAGTAACGCCTAAATAGCACCCCATACGGTGCGTTGACGGCACTACCCCACTAAGGGGAAATAAGGGAGAGAGTAAAATAAGGTTCCCATTTAATTGGAAGAATTGTCTCTTCCTGTGAACAGGTGGACAGCCGAGGGTCAGAAAGACGAGGAATGTAAATTCTCTCCGTGTGTAAATATTTTCACCAGTAGAAGTATCTGTATACCAATTATAGAAAAAAAAGCATACCTAAGAAACCAATTCGTGTTAATATCAGGGATATTTGTCCCTCTAGAAAATAACGGAACACATACCAAAAAAATAGTTATACAGGTTAAAAGCTTTTTTTTTTTTATTCTTCTTTTATTTCTCCTTTCATTATTTCTCCTTCATTCTGCATTTGTTTTCCCGAACTGGGCTGTTTCTCTTATTGAGTCCCCTGCGTCTCTAATCACTTTACTTTAACAATTGGGTTTGCGTCCTGGTAATTAATAATGAGATAAATCATGATAATTATTATTATTATTACTGAGAAGATGAAGCCTATTCATAAGGAACAAGACCACAGGGACCCTTATGACTTGAAATTCAAGCTTCCAAAGTCATAAGAGGTACAGGAGAATACAGAAAGAAGAGCTCACTTATTAAATAAGGACAAATAAATATTAAGTGCTCGAGTAAACATTTCCCAAATTCTTGGGAGCTACGTAGGGGTCCAATCCCCTCTTTTTGTCCAATTTTGCACCTGGTATGAAGTGTGGGATTACCCTTCCGGTTATTAACCAAGGAGAACACCTGCAGTGGAATGGAAGATAGGATTTGAGTCAAAGGCCAAGCGTTGGGGCCAAAAAGGTCATTCAGCACTGAAAGGGAAACAGAGTATAAAAGTTTGAAAAGTGTAACAGAAGGAAAACCTCACAGTTGCAGTATGAAACAACTGCTAGGAGAGTTTGGCAAGAACGATTCAAGAAAGAATGAACAAAGGTACAGTAAAAAGAATGAAAGGGATTGCCGCTAGGAGACGAATGGACGCCGCAAAGAAACTAAGTAATGCCTACAGTGCACCGCATGAGGCACACCGTCGGCATTACCCACCTACAGGAGAGGATCTGCAATAGAATTGTAGTACTAAACTATATCAAAATGTGACTTTCATTTAAATCAAATGAAACCTAAGCAAAATAGAATCGAAAAAGGCGAGAGATTCTATTACTCCCTCTAATGTCGGGAATATTTTCAGTATTGGTTTGCTCAGACTACGTTGGCCTCATGTCAGCACGACCCTTTGCATACGAACGACCAGTAAGAGTGCTCAAGCGATAGTCTTCCGTACATTTCTTAAAGGCTGGGTATTCACGCTCAGGTTTACCTGTCAGTTTCACCTGCGACCGTTCGACGGTTGAGTGTCCACACGAAAAGAGTAAAATTGTCAGTCGGGTTGTCAACTCGAGGTCATTGTCCTCATTTCTCGCCTTCTGCCTTCGTCGTGGCGACACTACATGGCACCGATAGTATCTCTGCTGGCTTTTGAGGAGGCGTAATATAGTAGACTAGCTTCCGCGGCAATATTGCTTAATAATAGGGTAGAACAAAAAGGCGAAATAAAGTTATCGCTTATTAAAGAGAGACGGCTATTCTCATGCAATATTAATAAATAAGGTTAAATTCGAACTGGGGGTTGATTCAGTTATTTATGAAATGGACCATGAATCTACTGTCACTAGTAACATCTTTCATTAAAAGGCAGGGCACTAGCCTAGGCCAATACCAAATTGTCAGTGTCACATGGAAATGTATTTTTTTATTATATGATTTGGACTCGAAAGTCTACAAATAGCGCCGCAGGGTCTATCAATTAAACGAATTAGGCCTATACATAGTTTATTCATATTCTGGCCCAAGCGGCTGAGATCCTTCTCAGGCTATATGCAGAGGCGAACTGTTATAACTAAATATATTATATAATTATTAACTAAATAATGATTTAATATATAAGAAAAAACTGTTACATAGACAGGGTTTAAAATTTTCCTATGTACCTCGTAACAATAAACGAACCCATTTAAAGAAATTCCACAATAAATAAGAGATGTTATGACCCACAAACATATGCAAGATGCAATTCGATCACGTTATCAACCTATCAAAACTAAGAGATCCCAAACTAACATTTTGTAAACAAACGAGAATTTCAAAATAAGTCAACACATGAATTTCACATGCCAATTGCCGCCGTGCGTTTCACATTTTATTCGCGCTGTGACTGACATCTAATATTCACAGAGTTTCCAATTCAGAATTAATTTCACAGGTAACCAATCAACCATTGTGCCCGAAGCAGCACGAAGTAAAGAACGGAATGTTTTAGGAGCAATAAATAATTGAAACCCGTCCGTGTTATTTCCAGTGTTCAGATGTTCAATTTTCGATGGCTGATGAGATCAATCAACTTTTAATTCACATGCCAATATTCAAGTGACATTTCAATTAGTGGCTATTGAAAGAAGAGAACAGACTGGAAAAAAAAAACAAAGAATAGGAAAGCTCATTTATTACTCTCGGCTTAAGGGGATGTACCTGATATTACATGAAGCCCGAGGTGATTTGCTTTGCATAATGGGTCCTCTGCACTTTTTGATGGACTTTCAGATTTAAGCCTGTTTTGAAGCGCGGCTGTAATGAACTGGAGTTGATTTAATGAATAATATTCAGTGTGCGTAGATTTCTGAAGAATTGTGACATTACTGCATAATTGCATTACTACCGCAATACAATACTCCTTTTAATTTAGTAGTTTACTTACATATTTATCCATCTATTTACGAAGTTGTTAATTTATATTGTCTGATTTTAATAAGTGATCTCTTCTTTCTGCATTTCCTATTCCTTGCTGTCACTTCTTTCTAATGAACACCATATTCTTTGGAGGCTGGAATTTCAACTCAATGGCCAAGGAGGCGGGCTTGTTCCATACGAATAGGGTTCATCTTCTGACTAAAATAATGATAGTGATAATAATAATATTAGAGTCAAAACATCCCTTCCTCATACTATTACTTTAGAACATAAACTCAATCGAATCAAATCATAACTACTTGACTGCCACAACTCAGAATTCACTTGACAACGATCATTAATTTTTATGGTGAAAACATCATGGGAAAGGAACCCTAAAGGCTGTATCACACATCGGTGACAAGAGCCCGCGACGTCGTGGACCTCGGAAACAAAAAAAGAAAAATAACTGATTACGACAATAATACGATGTACGCAATGTACAATTACGACAGCATTACGTACGTTGAGATGAGATTTGCGAAATACGTAGACATACACGTATGTCGCCGATGATCTAGGCCACACCTATTTTTAACTTTTTTTTTTTTTTTTTTTTTTTTTTTTTGGGGGGGGGGGGCGGGGGGGGGGGGGAGGGGGGGGGGGGGCGCGGTAACGTTAAATGCAATTTCGTCGGACATAAGTCAGTTACGACATATGTAATACAGAATCAGACATAGGCGACGTACGTAAACTGTGTCATGAAACGTGTTGCAATGTATATATTTAAAAGCGGGTTGATGCGAGTTTGCACTCATTCCCTTTGCAGGTGCTGCAGACAAAGGCACAAGATGGACAAACAGGAAGTTGTGAAGACTGAGCAATAGCTGTAGGTGATATTAGACATTTTAAATGATAATCCTGAACTTGCTCTGGCCATGATGGTTCATTACAATGCCATCTTGATGTTAAGAACAATGAAAATACAGCAGGAACGAAAGTGCAAGAAGCAAAAGAAATGAAGCTGGGGATGCTGGATGAGGTCTTACTTACAAAGAAGAGAGGAGAAAGGTTACTACGACAACCTGATGAATGAATTGGCAATGAAACTACAAGTCAGTACCGGAACTTTACAAGGATTACAGAGGAACTTTTCATTGCCCTATGATGAACCCATACCCTGCACGAAATCTGACAGCTCATGAGCGCATCTTTAATTACCGACTGAGCGAGGCAAGTCTTACAGTGGCGCGTGCCTTTGGTATACTAGCAAACAGGTAGGTAATGTTAATAATTATTATACTATCTCTATTTCGTCTGCTTGTTTAAAAGCGTATTAACATGAAAACCCATTTTTGTATACCATTTCTTTTCTACATAAATAATAAGTTTTTAACATAAAAAATCTTTCGTATACCATCTAATAATGAACCCTGAGGTCAGCCAATTAAAAAAAAAAAAAAAAAAAAAAAAAAAAAAAATAAAAAACTCATCAATTGAAAGATGAAAATAATAGGTTTTGTATATAATTTTACATTTACCTTTCTTAAACATGTTTTGTATTAAATGTAATACTCATTATTGTAGATTTTTTTAATTCATTACTTAGAAATACTCTCATTGGTAATAATTTCATGTTAACTTCCTTCATTGTTTTGTATTAATGTAGCATTTATTTCTTGCCTTTAGCCTGAAGATGGGACTTTGTCTCGAAACGTCGCTAGCCAATAAACAATCCAATGTAACGTGCAATGTCCTTCCGTATCCTCATGCCTATTTCACCGAGAATTAGCCCACCATTGATGAAGAATATATATATATATATATATATATATATATATATATATATATATATATATATATATATATAAAATATATACTATATATGCTATATAGTATATGTATATATATATATATATATATATATATATATATATATATATATATGTATGTATACACACACACTAGCTGACCATTCCAGCACTGCCAAGGAGAACTCTGAATGACAACCGATAAACTCTCTCTCTTTCTCTCTCTTTCTCCTCCTTCATACCACCTCTACTCTCTCTCTCTCTCTCTCTCTCTCTCTCTCTCTCTAATTCTCCCTCACTCTTTCCTTCTGTATTTTTTACATTTTATTTTCACCCGTTCTCACACCCTCTTCCTATCACAGACTAGGACTTACAGGGCATTAGGAGTGTCACTATTCATCTAAAGGACCTCGAAAACTATGGATTAAACATTAATATCTGTTGTTTTCTGTTATTTTCACGTCACCCCCTTCCCACCCTCAACCCCTACGGTGCCAGTGATGTCTTGCCAACACAGTATTATTTCCCAGAGGTATGATATACCTATCTTGTTTATTTAGTTACTAAGTCTATGGGCAACCAGCCCCGTCTTAGGAAAGCCCTTCTCACCCCCACCCCTTTTGGTACCCTCTGGCACTAATGGTCTTACCCCACAATGCGGATTTCTAGATAGTAAGTCATAAGTATACAGATTTGTGTTGAAATTGCAGTGTGCGTCTCAGTTATGCTTTCACATACATGCACACGCATTTTAAAAATCTTTTGCAATTTTTTTTTTTTACTTTTTGTTTAATACATTGCTTGTTTTTAGTTATTTTCATTTGTATTTTATAAGTTTTAAATTTTTTTTTTTTCCTCGTGCTTATTTGTAAGTGACAATTTACGTTAATCTTGCTGGACAGTTTGTAATTAAATATATGGTTTTTGGTTCTCCTTTTGTAGCCTTGAAAATGAGACCATAGTCTTGAAACGTTGGCAACAATGAAGCAACCCAATGTATTGAGCTCTTTTGCCTCTTCACCTGTTACAGGATGGGGACTAGCCTCGACCTCTTTTTGGATTATTATATATATATATATATATATATATATATATATATATATATATATATATATATATATAAAGGCTTTTGCCACGAAGGAAAAAAATTAAAAGCGAAATAGCCAAGCACTTTCGGTCTAGTTCGACCCTGTACTCAGGCAGTTATGCCTGAGTAAAGGGTTCGAACTAGACCGAAAGTGCTTGGCTATCTCGCTTTTCATTTTTTCCTTCGTGGCAAAAACCTTTCTTTATACATAGCATCACGTTTTATATACTTCGTGATCAAGTTATTCATATATATATATATATATATATATATATATTATATATATATATATATATATATATATGTTCCATGCAATTTGCGTTTTAAATGCTAGGAACAACTCTCCAATATGCTTCACTTCTAACCATAAAGGGTGAAGTTCTTAAAGAACAGACGAACACTGTGCTACCCCATTTTAATTTTGCTGTGTGTTCTTGCCTTTTCAAAAAATTAATTAAAATTTGAGTTAATTATCTACGAAAACACAACATTTCCGGGAATCAGAAGGAAAATCTTACAGAATTTCCGGGAATCAGACGGGAAATCCTACACCATTGCCGGGAATCAGAAAGGAAATCCTACAGCATTTCCGGGAATCAGAAAGAAAATTCTACCACACTTCCAGTAATCAGAAGCAAATTCCTACAGCATTTCCGGGAATCAGAATTTAAATCCTACACCATTTCCGGGAAGGGAGATCCTACAACATTATTCATGGAAATCAGGAGGGAAATCCTACAACATTACCGGGAATCGGAAGGGAGATCCCACAACTTTTTCGGAAATCTAAAGGGAAATCCTACAACATTTATGGGACCAGAGGGGAAATCCCACAACATTTCCACAACTCAGGAGGGATGATAGGACAAAAATTTGTAGCCACTAGGAAGATGAATTATCTACAAGAAATAGCAATAAAAAGTATATGTTGAGTAATGGGATTAAAAATACTTTCAAACTAAAAATAGGACCTGAAATAATAATGAAAATAAGGAATAAGATGAAGATGAAGACAAATACAGATGATAATTATGCCCTTTGCAAATGAAAGACATACAAAGGAAGAGTTTCTCGATTTGTTATGCAAACTTTAATGACTGAACCAATCAAAAAGTCAAACAGAGCACTGATTGGTTGCTTGTAAAGCCAGAAGTCTGACAACAAAACTTCATGATGGCAAGGAAAATAATAAATAAAAATTCTGGCCGAGAGGCTGAGAGAGAGAATTCAGATGGTGAGGAGGATGGCAAATATGCAATAGAAATGAATTGCCTTCGTAATCAAAACTATACCAGTTCACGATTTAAAATAACTATTTTCACAAGACTTTGTGAACTTCTCGCTGGCGCTCACTTCTGACTACCAGGTTTCAATCGTAATTTAAGTTCCTACGAATGGATTTTTGTGGTGAATGTCTCAATACCTCAGCAACCAGGAAAAGCCTCAAAAGACACTCATTCACTTGAGGTCACTATTCCAACCACAGGACCACTTCCACAGCATCTGAAGGTCATCAATGTGACTACAACAAGAGAAATATTTTATGTTTCTAAGCAAGACTAACGCGCAGGATGTGCTTTCTTTCAATTGACAAGTTTCAACACACGTCAAGACAGATAAAAAAATTTTCTAATATAGCTGATTGCTGTAGTGGGTAGTCAGCGTCGAATACAAAGTTGAAGCACGCATTCTTTCAGTTTAACTGAAAAATTCAGTTTCCTCCATTAACAAGATATGCTAAATTCTTGAGTACAAAACATCACTAAAAACATATGACTACAAGGCTAATAACAGTAAGTCTGTCCCTTTAATATTCTTGGAGATTCTTCGTGATGAATGTAACAACATTTTTCCGACACATGGCATAATGATTTAGAAATAGCCTTGGCCACGGTAAACAGCCACTCTTTGAGGGAAAAAAAACGAGAATATAAATGCAAATAACCGAAGATAAATACAAAGAACTAAAAAAAATAAGCATTAAAAAGGGAATAAATAGTTATAAAGCAGAAAGAAAGTTGCGAAAACCATTTAGAAATTGGTGACATTCATACAAAGTGAAGAATTATGAAAAGAAATAAAAAATAAAAATCAGCCGGATATGCATGTATTCAGTTACATATACGATTACGAGTAAAAGAAACAAAATTGACAACACTATTCATGGAAGCACGAGAGAAAAAAAAATGCCAGTTCGTAGAACACTATTAATAAATATGAAATATATTAGTTATTATTCCCAGAATATTTCTTTAAAAGCTCTTCATCTAAAAAAAAATGGAAAATTCAACAAAAATAAAAATGAATAATCTCTGACGAGGCTGGAAGGAATCAACATCGCCTCCATGGAAACCAAACCTAGATAAATTAATCTGCATCAAAATACACCACTTTTATTTACCTTTTTTTTAAAAAAAGAGGTATGATCAGACTTGGGCGTCCAAAAGCAATTAGCCGAGGCCCGAGATCAGGCAAAGATCGCGGCATTATCGAGGGGTAAAATCTGCTTATGCTTATGGACGAATCAAAGCAGTGATATCGTAGGATATCGCCGACATCCTTCGTATCATATCATAGTAACATCCATCGTAGGATATCACATCACTGTGATATCCTACGATGGATGTTACTGTGATATCCTATGATGAGTGTGACTCTGATGTCCTACGGTGGATGTTACTGTGATATCCTACGATGGATGTTACGATGATATGATACGAAGGATATCAGTGATATCCTACGATGGATGTTACTGTGATATGATATGAAGGATATCAGTGATATGCTACGATGGATGTTATTGCGATATCCTACGACGGGTGATACTGTGATTACCTATGATGGTTGTTACTGTGATATCCTATGAAAGATATCAGTGACATCCTACATGGATGTTACTATGGTATCCTACGATGGATGTTACTGTTATATCCTACGATGGGAATCACTGTGAGATCCTACATGGATGTACTGTATCCCCACGATGGATATCACTATTAGCCAACGATGGATATCACTGTGATTTCCTACAATGGATATCACATCGATATCCTACGATGGATGTTACTGTGATAGCCTACGATGTATATCACTATTATATTTTACGATACATGTTACTATGACATCGTATGATGGATATCACTGTGATATCCTACGATGGATGTTACTGCGATATACTATGATGGATGTTACAGTGATATCCTGCGATGGATGTTATCGTGATATCGTACAATGGATATTACTGATATCATACGATGGATATTGCTTATATCCTATGATGGATGTTATCATGACTTGCTAAGATGGATGTTACTGTCATATCCTGCGATAGGTTTCGCTGCAAAAAAACCGCACGATATGGTTTCATAAACATTTTGAGTATCGATACTATACTCTGTTTTTTTCCATCTGTCCATCCGCCTGTGGTGTTTTTGTATGGTAACACTGCGTCCCGGGCTTTAAATAGTTACGCTATGTGTAAGTTTTAGGTAAATAAAAGGATATCTGGGTGTACATTTGCAACTGAAAAGTGTCTTAATAATTTACTGTATGCGAATTACACCGTTAATATTCGAAATAGGATATTGTTATTATTGTTGAATGGAAGCTGAATGTAACTATCTAAAGCCCGGGATGCAGTGTTACCATACGCAAACACCACAGGCGGATGGACAGATGGAAAAAAACCGAGTATAATCAACATGCGTAGCACTCCAAAAAGCCCATTTCTCCATACGTATGGTGATTAGTATCGAAACATAAGATACTGAAGTTGTTTATGAAACTATGTCGTACGGTTTTTTACTACCTTGTACTCGAGTCTCCCTCAAAAAATAAAAAACCAAAAAATAAATAAAAATAAATAAAATAAATAAATAATAAAATTAATTGAGTTTGTGCAATGAATTAAATCAAAAACTATCTCATTTTCAAACAGAACTAAATAAAAAACCTACCCACGGCGACAAAAAAAACTCCCAACAGATCAAACACAACGGACCTCGTGAACGGGGGAAAAAAAAAAAATCAGGAGAATAATTCGGAATAACTGTATTAATCGGCCGTAACGACAATAATATTTGTTTTCATAAAGCTTATTCATTCTATTCATCATTCATCCTTTGACATTCCACTAGGTTATACAGGGGACGCGGCGCTGCTCAATTCGATGAAAAATTATTCATGTAATGAACACGCAAAAAAAAAAAAAAAAAAAAAAACAGGATGAGCCAATACCATTAATGAAACCAATTCTCCGGCGATGAATTCTTTTGCGGAAAAATGCCGATGCGGAATTGGGTTTCGATAAGTTTTTTACTTTTGTTTTTCTTTTATTATGAGAGAAAACGGATCAAAAAATGTGAGGGGGCGTTTGGGAAACTGTGACAGTTTGCTTTTCACTATTCGGTTAATGCTATGTTGATAAAAACGAGAACCGCCATCAGTTGACGAAAAAAAAAAAAAAAAAAAAAAAAAAGCGATCGTTTTCATCGACGCCATTTCTCTGCTTTTTTTTGTTTTTTTACTGACTGACGATCGCCGAAAATAAGATATTTGCCGTAAATACCGTCGTTTAGTACAGTTCATTAATATTTATTACTAGATCACAGATTCACTTCGTAAAGGGACGAAGATAACCGAGCTCCCTTTTGGAACTTCTCACTTCTGGTTCACAATCTCTCTCAGTAGCAACCGTCACCTTTTCGTACTTGGACGATTTTAAACCCGACAGGAAAGGAAAGGAATGAAATATCAAATCCACACCAAAAGCCAAGTCCCGGTACCTATGAGGCCATTCGTCACTGAAAGAAAATAGAATAAAGAGGTTTCTAGTGTATAACAGGAGCAAGAACTTAAGAGATGCGCTATGAAATAATTGTTAGAAAAGGGTGGAGAGTTAAGATGGATGAGACGAATATGAACAGAGGTGTAGTAAAGGAAGGAAAGAATATAGGATTTGCAGGTAGGGGCCACTGAGACGCTGCAAAGACCATTAAGTAATGGCTACAGTGCGTGATATGAGGTAGGTATATATATATATATATATATATATATATATATATATATATATTATATATATATATATATATATATATATATATATATATAGTGTGTGTGTGTGTTTGTATATGTATGTATGTATGTATGTATATATATATATATATATATATATATATATATATATGGTGTTGGTGTTTTATACCGACGGCGCTGCTTACTAATTATAGATTAAAAACTTCATGATGTCGTCCGGGTTTTCAATATTTGTACTTTCGTCTTCGACCTACTGCTGATTTGATTTTCTGAAAATCTCTACATGTCCCGCTTACATATTTAATCAAGCAGTATCGCTCAATTTTCAATATTCTTCCTACTACCTGGAATTGGGAAGATAGTTAAATGAAAGTATTTCAAAATATTTGTATGAAAAATAGTAACCCCCCAAAAATAAATAAATGAGATCGTAATGGATCATTATTTTCTCAGTATTTTTTTGACAAAAATTATGACGTCATCGTGACGTCAACGCGTCCTCAACACTGAAACATTTTTCCACCAAGTTTATTGTCTTTCCACCAATGCCGCAGATATAGAGACGCCATTGAATAATATATTATTGCATTATGACTGCACTCGGCATGAAAAGTACACGCGTAAACATAATGCAAAATAAATCTACCAATCATTGAAAAAGTGAATGCCTCCAACGTCATTTTAAATCAGGAGACAATGCCTTTTGCAATAATAATTGACAGCCATAAAAAGGAAATTAAAAGGAAACGGTAGCATTTCAGAATAAAAAAAAATAAATCACTTCATGTTCAATATGTTCAGTACGAAACCTGATATTTCATAATTTTTTTTTTTTTCAAAACCAAAACAAAACAAAAATTGGAAATAATCATCGAAAACCACATAATAAATTAGTGGTCCATTTCAGAACAAAAAATAATTCACTTCTTGTTCAGCACGAAAATCGATGATATTTCATAATTCCTGCTTTCATTCAAAAGCAAAACGAATACAAATCTAGTTTAGCAGCCAGAAGGATGAACGTTGTCCTTCCTGGAAAAAATGTACAGGTAAATGGCTTACATTTCCTAATCTAGTTTACGAAGAATCTTGCAAAAGCACAAAAACTAAAAGCTGAATAGAGAAAAAAGAAAAAAACACACACACACAGAAAGAAGCGTGCTCCATTTCAAACGAAGGTTTGGAAAAATTGTCCCGTTTGAAAAAAACTAAAATCTTGACATATAAGTATTCTTTCAATGATTTTTGTTCACAACCGTGAAAGTTTCATACAACGAACGATAAAAATATTGAATTATACAGTGTCTTTTTTCCTTGTTTCCACTGAAGGAAAATGATTCTGTAAATATACTTTGATAGAACTAAAAAATGAAACGCAACATAAGAGACCTATAAATAACATCTCTTTTTATTCGTGTTTGCCTTTTTTATGTTTTGCTTCATGAGCGTTATTCAACTGAGATTTTGCTTTAAATAGAGCAAAGACATTTTAGAATTCGAATCATATTTGTTTAACAATTAACTATAATAATAATGCCATATCTTACAATATTACTGATCACCTGATTAATATTTAAATATACACTATATTGTACATTATAAACTCTCATTGCTGACGATACTGTGGCCATTTTAATCTAGAACTGTCAAGAATGCTACAATAATACAGCAAACTACGATACACGCAATAAGTATAATCTGTCAGTTAAATATTATACAATTAACGATATCTTACACTATTACCGGTCAGCAAATGATTTCATCACTATACCCTATCACTCCAATTGAATCCTTAACAAATATAAAAAACCAAACGAAAACTTTCTCTGTAATACCATAACATTACTAGTAATTGTAAGGTCCCTGTTTGTAATAGATAATAAAAATGAAAGAGTTAATTAATATGAAATGATAACCTAAATCCGAAAGCGAATAAACGACTAAGGGGAAAAATAAAAAAAAATATAATTGAAAACTATACGAGATAATTGATGGATCTAATAATCATAACGTTCATAATCTGATAAGGAATACAAGTAGCAAATCTAATTAATTAAGGGAAAATAATTTTATGTTAAATGTTTAACCATCCACATCCATTAACTCAGAAAAAAAGTATTCCGATTCCACCTAAATTGTCCGATGTTATTATCTCCTACCATGCGAAATTAATATTATCAATTCCAAGCTCAAAACATTTTCAGATTACAAAAGAAATATCTATGCTCGTTGCGTCACTACAAAGTACACTGAATAGTATAAATGAATATTGAAATATATAGCATATA
>NC_087218.1:28135154-28155154 GCF_015104395.2 Macrobrachium nipponense | reverse complement strand
CCAAAATTTTGTGAGTAAAATTTTCCATTAAATTCAAATTTACATTCTTTCACACATAATTTAATCAGTTCAATTAACGTGCTTTTAGAAAATGAGATACCTAGCTGTGTGTTTTCTAATGTTTCAGACAAAAACTCCAGTAGATCATCAATTGGTACCTTAGTGAATAGTGACACTACATCAAAACTCACAAACTTCGATTCACTATTAACAAGTACACCATTTAGTTTATTTATCAAGTCCACATTATTCTCTCTCTCTCTCTCTCTCCTCTCTCTCTCTCTCTCAAACTGTATGTATGTATGTATGTATGTATGGGGATGTATGTATGTATGTATATATATATATATATATATATATATATATATATATATATATATGCATACAGTTTGAGAGAGAGAGAGAGAGAGAGAGAGAGAATATTGTGGACTTGATAAATAAACTAAATAGTGTACATGTTAATAGTGAATCGAAGCTTGTGAGCTTTTGCGTAGTATCACTATTCACTAAGGTACCAATTGATGATCTACTGGAGTTTTTTGTCTGAATCTTTAGAAATAATAATAATAATAATAATAAATAGTTGTCGTAGTCTTGAAATGGAGAAACTATTCCACACTTATCAATGGGTATATATATATCCATGCATAACTGTCGATTAGTTTCTCAAATAATAATAATAATAATCATCATCATCCTCATCATCATCATCATCATCATCAGGAGAGTTAGAAACTGGCTATTTTCGAAAAATTGTTAATTTCCAAAGGCAAATTTACTTTGACTCTTCGTCTTTTAACGTGGTAAAATGATTAGTAGGCTCTAACCTTCGCTCTTCCACGAGCAGCCTTTGGGAACCAGTGTTTTTCTAAAGCAAATATTCCCTCTCGGTTTCAGATGTAAGTATTGCTCGAGCGAAAAAAATAGTATAATATGAAGACCGATCTGTGCAGTCAGCATTTCCGAATATACTAAAATTGGCAGAATGGCGGCGAATCACATGGACACGCGCCAGTCTCCGAGCGCAAACAGGTTATAACGAGATACATTTGCAAATTATTTCAGTCGTATATTAGTTGAAATGATTTTTGCATACAAAGAGATAGAGAGAGAGAGAGAGCGAGAGAGAGAGAGAGAGAGAGAGAGAGAGAGAGAATAGAATTTTCACGCAATTATACAAACCAAATCACCACCGTCTTAAGGTATACCTAACTGCACCTTCTTGTTCACGAGACGAAGGTTTACTTGACATCTGGCAGCGATCGTAACATATATCAATACTCCTTTACCACAGTGGCTTTGAATAATGCCCAAAGAAACGGGACAGTAAAGTGCAAGAAGGCAATATTACCATAAATGTAACTAATCATTTCATGATTCCTCATTCCTCATCTGGTCTTGCGAGTCCATATCGAAGTAACGATAACTTTTCCGGTCAAGACTGAAGGACAAAATGAACCACGAATCTCTTACGCCTAAAAAACAAAAGCCCAATTTAAAAAAATAACCATAACGTGACGGGAATATTTTGAAGTAATAAAAAGTCCAGACTTATGTAAGATGTGTTTATTTATTCTTAGAAGACAGGAGCTTTCGTTTACTTGATCAGTAGACGACCTCAGCCGTACTGATTTTTCCATTCTAAAAATATACAAGAAGTTACGAAGGACAGGCAAGACGCTGGAACCGTCTCCAAGGGAGATAACAACAAAAACATGATTGGGATAGTTTGTTTTTGTTGTTATCTCCCTTGGAGACGGTTCCAGCGTCTTGCCTATCCTTAGTTCGTAACTTCTTGTTTATTCTTTAAATGGGAAAATCAGTACGGCTGATGAGGTCTACTGATCAAGTAGACGAAAGCTCCCGTCTTTTAAGAATTTTTTAATACACATCTTACATAAGTCTGGACTTCTATTACTTCAAAATATTCCCGTCACGTTATGGTGATTTTTTTAAAATTGTGCTGTTTTTGTTTTAAGGCGTAAGAGATTCGTGGTTCCTTTGTCCTTCAGTCTTGACGGAGAAGGTGCAGTTAGGAGGACCTTAATTGCGTGAAAATATCCATCTGTGTGTGTGTGTGTGTGTGTGTGTGTGTGTGTGTGTGTGTGTATGCAGAAATCATTTCAACTAACACGACTGAAATCATTAGCAAAATGTATCCCCTTATACCTTTGCGCTCGGAGACTGGCGCTTGTCCATGTGATTCGCCGCCATTCTGCCAATTGTATTATATTCGGAAATGCTGACTGTTCAGATCGGTCTTCATATATATTATTTTTCTCGCTCGAGCAATACTTACATCTGAAACCGAGAGGGAATATTTGCGTTAGAAAAACACTGGTTCCCAAAGGCTCCGCGTGGAAGAGCAAAGGTTAAAACCTACTGATCATTTTGCCACATTAAAGGACGAAGGGTCAAATTAAATTCGCCTTTGGAAATTAACGATTTTTCGAGAATAGTTAGTTTCCAGCTCTAGTCAGTTTCTAGCTCTCCTGATTATTATTATTATTATTATTATTATTATTATATTATTATTATTATTATTATTATATTATTATTATTGTTATTATTATTATTATTATTATTATTATTATTATTATTATTATTATTATAAAAAATCCACAATTTTATATATCAAAATATATTTCTATGTATAAAACAAAGACCTTACGAACACCTGAACGGTGTTCCTATCAGTGTAGACGTTAAAAATGTAACGTCTACACTGATGAGGAACAGTTAAAACGTTCAGGTGTTCGAAAAGACTGTTTTTTACATAGAAATATATTTTAATATTTAATTGTGGATTTTTTACAATTGTTTTCCCGAGGACTGTGAATTTCTTAAACAAAAATAATATTACCATTATTATTATTATTATTTTTAATTTATTTTTTTTTTTTTTGCCTCTATCACAGTCCTCCAATTCGACTGGGTGGTATTAGTGTGGGGGTTCCGGTTGCATCCTGCCTCCTTAGGAGTCCATCACTTTTCTTACTATGTGCGCCGTTTCTAGAATCACACTCTTCTGCACGAGTCCTGGAGCTACTTCAGCCTCTAGTTTTTCTAGATTCCTTTTCAGGGATCTTGGGATCGTGCCTAGTGCTCCTATGATTATGGGTACAATTTCCGCTGGCATATCCCATATTCCTTCTTATTTCCTACTTTCAGGTCTTGATACTTATCCATTTTTTTTCCTTTCTTTCTCTTCAACTCTGGTGTCCCATAGTATTGCGAACATCAATGAGTGATACTTTGTCAATCAACGTCACGTCTGGTCTATTTGCACGTATCACCCTACCTGTTTCTGATACCAATAGTCCCAGAGGATCTTTGCCTGTTCGTGTTCTATCACTACCTCAGGTTGGTGCTCGTACCACTTATTAATGCAAGGTAGCTGATGTTCCTTGCACAGGCTCCAGTGGAGGCCTTTTGCCACTGAATCATGCCTCTTTTTGTACTGGTTCTGTGCAAGTGCCGGGCATTCGCTTTCTATGTGGTTTATGGTTTAATTTTTCGTATTGCTGTTATCATTCCTTCAGTTTCCTTCTTTAGCTCTCCCCTCTGTAGCCATTGCCATGTGTCATCGCTGGCTAGTTCTTTAGTCTGTCTCATGTATTGTCCGTGCATTGGTTTGTTGTGCCAGTCCTCTGTTTATTTCTGGGTCTTCGTCTACTTTTATTAGTCCTTCTTCCCATGCACTCTTTAGCCACTCGTCTCAACTGGTTTTCAGATATTGCCCCAGTGCTCGTTTCTCGATGTTGACGCAGTCCTCTATACTTAGTAGTCTCTCCTCCTTCCTTTCGTGTTATGTATAGTCTGTCCGTATTTGCTCTTGGGTGTAGTGCTTTGTGTATTGTCATATGTTTCCTGGTTTTCTGATCTATGCTGCGTAGTTCTGCCTTCCTCCATTCCACTATTCCTGCGCTGTATCTGATTACTGGCACTGCCCATGTGTTTATGGCTTTTATCATATTTCCGCCGTTGAGTTTTGACTTGAGTATCGCCTTGAGTCTCTACATATATTCTTTCCTGATCTTGTCCTTCATCTCTTGGTGTTTTATATCCCCTCCTACCATTATTCCCAGGTATTTGTATCCAGTCTCATCTATGTGTTTGATGTTCCTCCCATCTGGTAGCTTTATCCCTTCAGTTCTCCTTACTTTGCCTTTTTGCATGTTGACTAAGGCGCATTTTTCTATTCCAAACTCCATCCTGATGTCCCCAGATACAATCCTTACAGTCTGGATTAGGGTATCTATTTCCTTGATGCTCTTACCATTATTATTATTATTATTATTATTATTATTATTATTATTATTATTATTATTATTAATTATTATTATTGGAGAAACTAATCCAGTTACGTATGGATACATGTACCCATGAATAAGTGTGGAATTGTTTCTTCCTTTCAAGACTACGACAAGTATTATTATTTCTATTACTACTACTGCTGCAATTATTATTAACATTATTATCACCTAAAGTACGAAGGGTGAACTCAAGATGGCCTTTTTTTACAAATGAACGATTTTTCAGGAGTAGTTGTAGTTGTAGTTGTAGTTGTTGTTGTTGTTGTTGTTGTTGTTCAAGCGTAAATGCCCAAAAGAAACATTTATGAACATTTTTTTAATTATGAAAACTAAATTATTATTATTGTTAGTATTAAAAAATATAACTATCACAATAAAGTGAAAAATGAAAAAGAAATAATAAGACAACGAGAATATTAAAATTAAATACAATGGGCACTACTAATAAATTAAATAATAAATTAACAGAGAGAAAACGTAAACCAATTAAATTGACAATTACAGTAGTCTGCCGTTTTGTTTACAGATTTAACATTTCTCATCTTTGGATTCTCGACAACTATTAAATAAGTTTCGCTCAAATCTATAGAGTGGTTTCAAAGGCAAGTCCAATGTCTGCCATTCACGTGATAATATTTTGCGAATTTATACAGGTTTCATAAAAAAAAAAATTATAACACAAACTTCGCTGATAATTTCCCATCTTCAAATATGAATTATTGACGATTCTATTAAGACAAAGGAAGTGATACAAACAAAAGCATAATTATCTTTCCTTCAGAATTATTCATCTGTTTCATCCCTACCTAAAATAATACTTTCGCAAAGGCTACCTCTCTTAGTTCTTCGAAGCAATTGAGGAAACAAGGCTACCTGGAAAACTCCCAAATTCGCCAAGTAAGGGTTCACAAGCCATTACTTTACACACACATGCCAGCGAGGTACTGTTAATATAATTGTTTAAATGAAAATGTTTTAAAAAAAATATTGATATAATTGTTCTGATGAAAATGTTTACAAAAAAATTGTTGATGTAATTGCTCAAATGAAAATGTTATAAAAAAAAATTGTTGATATAATTGTTCAAATGAGAATGTTTACAAAAAAGGAAAAAAAGAAGTAAGAAGCATTGTTGATGTAATTGTTGAAATGAAAATGTTTTTAAAAAAATGTAGATGTAATTGTTCAAATGAAAATATTTTAAAAAAATGTTGATGTAATTGTTCAAATGAAAATGTTTACAAAAAAAACATTGTTGAGATAATAGTTCAAATGAAAATGTAACAAAAAAAATTGATATAATTTTTCAAATGAAAATGTTTAAAAAAAATTTTGATATAATTGGTCAAATGAAAATGTTTACAAAAAAATTGCTAATATAATTGTTCAAATGAAAATGTTACCAAAAAGAAAGAAAACTTTTTATTTGATATAATTGTTCAAATGAAAATGTTTACAAAAAAAAAAATATATATTTGTTCAAGTGAAAATGTTTACCAAAAAAGAACATTTTTGTTTTATATAATTGGTCAAATGAAAATGTTTACCAAAAAAAAAAATCTTGATGTAATTGGTCAAATGAAAGTGTTTACCCAAAAATATTTGTTGATATAATTGTTCAAATGAAAATGTTTACAAAAAGAAAAAATACAAAATCATCGAAAAAAATACGAAAGACAGTGAAACTTCTCTTACAAATGAAGATTATATATAAGGAAATCGTGCTTCAAGATTTTCTTCCAGTATTTGATTAATCTTAGCGTTCAAATTCACACTGACTTAGGGTTCAAGTTCAAACTGACTTACCACTGGCGTTCAATTTCAAACAGACTTAGCTTTGAATTTTAAACTGGCTTAACGTTCAATTTCAAATTGACTTAGAGTTCGATTTCACACTGACTTAGCTTTCAATTTCAAATTGACTTAGCTTCAGTTGCAAAACTTACATAGCGTTCACTTTCAAACCACCTTAACATTCAATTTCAAACTGACTTAGCATTCAATTTCAAACTGACAGCGTCCAATTTCAAACTTACCTAGCATTCAATTTCAGATTGGTTTAGAATACATTTTCAAACTGTAATAGCGTTTAATTTCAAACAGTCTTGGCGTTCAATTTCAAACAGACTTAGCGTTCAATTTCAGAGTGCCTTAGCATTCAATTTTAAATTGAGTGTTCAATTTCAAAATGAGTTTGTGTTGAATTTCAAAATTACTTCGCGTTCACCTGACTAAGTGGTCAATTTCAAACTGTCTTCCCATTCAACTGACTAAGTGGTCAATTTCAAACTGTCTTCCCATTCAACTGACTAAGTGGTCAATTTCAAACTGTCTTCCCATTCAACTGACTACGTGGTCAATTTCAAACTGTCTTCCCATTCAACTGACTAGCGCCTCAGTCAGTGGCGTGGTTGGTTTGGTGTTTGTTTCTCACCTCGGTGGACGCGGTTTCGATTCTCGGCCATTCCATTGAGGAGTGAGAGATGTGTATTTCTGGTGATAGAAGTTCACTCTCGACGTGGTTCGGAAGTCACGTAAAGCCGTTGGTCTCGTTGCTGAATAACCACTGGTTCCATGCAACGTAAAAACACCATACAAACAAAACATTCAACTGACTAAGCAGTCAATTTCAAACTGACTTCCCGTCCAACTGACTAAATAATCAATTTCAAACTGTCTTCCCGTCCAACTGACTAAGTGGTTCTTTCAAAACTGACTTCCTTCCATACGAATGGTCAATCAAACGACTTCCCGTCCAAACTGACTAAGTGGTCAATTTCAAACTGACTTCCCGTCCAACTGACTAAGTGGTCAATTTCAAACTGACTTCCCGTCAACTGAACTTAAGTGGGGGTCAATTTCAAACGACTTCCCGTTCAACTGACTAAGTGGTCAATTTCAAACTGACTTCCCCGTCCACGACTTAAGAGGTCCCAATTTCAAACTGACTTCCCGTTTCAACTGACTAAGTGGTCAATTTCAAACCGACCTTCCCGTTCAACTGACCCTAATTGGTTCCAATTTTCAAACGAATTCCCGTTCCAACTGACAAAAGGGTGTCAATTTCAAACTGACTTCCCCCGTCCAACTGACTAAGGGGTCCATTTTTCAAAACCGACTTCAAGTTTCCAAACTGACTTAAAGTGGTCAAATTTCAAAAATGACTTCCCGGTTCCAACTGACTAAGTGGTCATTTCAAACTGACTTCCCGTCAAACTGACTAAGTAGTCAATTTCAAACTGACTTCCGTCCAACTGACTAAAGTCAATTTCAAAAACCTGACTTCCCGTTCAAACTGACTAAGTGGTCAATTTCAAACTGACCTTCCCGTTCCACTGACTAAGTGGTCAATTTCAAACTGACTTTCCCGTCCAACTGACAAGGGGTCAATTTCAAAATGACTCGTCCAAACTGACTCCCGTCCAATTTCAAACTGACTTTCTCATCCAACTGACTAAGGTCAATTTTCAAACTGACTTCCCGTCCAATCTGACTAACGTGGTCAATTTCAAACTGATTCCCGTCCAACTGACTAAGGGGTCAATTTCAAACTCGACTTCCCGTTCAACGTGAACTTTCCCGTCCACTGACTACTGGGGTCAATTCAAACTGACTTCCCGTCCAACTGACTAAGGGGGTCAATTTTCCAAACTGAACTTCTAAATTTCAATAAATTTCAAAACTGACTTAAAGGGGGTCCCAATTTCAAACGACTTCCCTTCCAACTGACTAAGTGGTCAATTTCAAAACAACTGACTTCCCGTCCAACTGACTAAGGGGTCCAATTTCAAAAACGACTTCGTCCAACTGACTAGGGGTCAATTTCAAAATGACTTCCCCCAACTGACTAAGTGGTCAATTTTCAAAACTGACTTCCCGTCCAACTGACTAAGGGGCAATTTCAAACTGACTTCCCGTCCAACTGACTAAGGGGTCAATTTTTCAAACTGGAACTTCCCCCGTCCAACAAAGACTAAGTGGTCAAGTTCAAACTGGGGAACTTCCCGTTCCAACTGACTAAGGGGTCAATTTCAAAATGACTTCCCAGTCCAACTGACTAAGGGTGGTCAATTTCAAACTGACTTTTCCCGTCCAACTGAGTAAGGGGTCAATTGTTCAAACTGACAATCCCCGTCCAACTGACTAAGTGGTCAATTTCAAACTGACTTCCCGTCCCAACTGACTAAGGGGTCAATTTCAAACGGACTTCCCAAAAGTTCAAACTGACTTAAGTGGTCAATTTCAAACTGACTTCCCGTTCAACGGGGACTAAGTGGTCAATTTCAAACTGGCCTTCCCGTTCCAATGACTAAGGGGTGGTCAATTTCAAAATGATCCCGTCCAACTGACTTTTCCCGTTGGTCAATTTCAAACTGACCTTCCCGTCCAACGGACTAAGGGGTCCAACTTTCAAACTGACTTCCCGTTACAACTGACTAATTAGGTGGCAATTTCAAACTGACTTCCCGTCCAAATGACAAGGGGCAATTAAAACTGACTTCCCGTCCAAACTGACTAAGTGGTCAATTTCAAAACTGACTTGCCCGTTCCAAACTGGAACTAAGTGGTCAATTTCAAATGACTTCCCGTCCAATTGACCCTAAGGTTCCAATTTCAAACTGACCTTCCCGCAAACGGACTAAAGGGGTCAAATTTCAAAACTGACTTCCCGTTTCCAACTGAACTAAGTGGTCAATTTCAAACTGACTTCCCAGTCCAAACTGACTAATGGGGTGGCAATTTCAAAACTGACTTCCCGTTCCAACTGGACTAAGTGGGTCAATTTCAAACTGATTCCCTCCCGATTCCAATCTGACTAAGTGGCAATTTCAATTTCAAACTGACTTCCCGTGCCAACTGACCTACCTAGGGGTTCAATTTCAAACTGACTTTCCCGTCCAACTGGGACTAAGGGTGGTCAATTTCAAACCGACTTCCCGTTACTTGACCCTAAGTTGGCAATTTCATACCTTTTTTGGGGGGGGACTTTTTTTTTCCCATCCAAGTGGTCTAAGTGGTCAAATTTCAATGACTTCCCGTTCAAACTGACTAAGCTGGTCAATTTAAAATGACTTCCAAATTCAACGGACTAAGTCCGGTTCCCAATTTCAAAATGATTTCCGCAACTGACTAAGTGGTTCAATTTCAACTGACTTCCCACGTTCCAACTGACTAATAAGTGGTCAATTTCAAAACTGAACTTCCCGTTCCAACCTGACTAAGGGGTGTCAATTTTCAAACTGACTTCCCGTTCAATTGACCCTATGGGTCCAATTTCAAATGGATCCGTCCAAGACTAAGGTGGTCAATTTCAAACCGGACTTCCCAGTTCAACTGACTAATGTGGTCAATTTGCAAACTGACTTCCCGTTCCAACTGACTAAGGTGGTCAACTTTTCAAACTGACTTCCCGTTTCCAACTGACTAAGTGGGGTCAATTTCAAACTGACTTTCCCGTTCAACCTGACTAAGTGGTCAATTTTCAAACTGACTTCCCGTTCCAACCTGACCTAAGTGGTCTAATTTCAAACTGGACTTCCCGTTCAAAACTGGACTAAGTGGGGTCAATTTCAAAACCTGACTTCCACGTTCCAACTGACTAGTGGTCAATTTCAAAACTGACTTCCCGTTCCAAACTGACAAGGGGTCAATTTGTGACTTCCCGTTTGTCCAACTGAATAAGGGGTCAATTTAAACCCTGAACTTCCCGCAAATGACTAAGTGGTCAATTTCAAACTGACTTCCCGTTCCAAAACTGACTAATGTGGGTCAATTTCAAATGACTTCCCGTCCAACTGACTAAAGTGGTCAATTTCAAATTGATCCCCGTCAACTGACTAATAAATTTTCAAAACTGATTCCCGTTCAACTGACTAAGTCAATTTCCCAAACTGACTTTCCCGTCACCTGACTAAAGGGGTCAATTTCAAACTGACTTCCCGTCCAACTGACTAATGGTCAATTTCAAAATGATTCCCGTTCAACTGACTAAGGGGTCAATTTCAAACTGATTCCCGTTCCAACTGACTCAAGGGGTCTCAAACAAACTGATTTCCCGTCCAACTGACTAAGGGGTCATTTCAAACTGACTTCCCGTCCAACTGACTAAAGGGGTTCAATTTCCAAAACTGACTTCCGTTCCAACTGACTAAGGGGTCAATTTAAACTGAAAAAACTCCCGTTCCAACTGACTAAAGTGGGTCAATTTCAAATGACTCCCGTTTCCAACTGACTAAAGGGGTCAACAATTTCAAACTGACTTCCCGTTCAACTGACTAAGGGGTCAATTTTCAAACTGACTCCCGTTCCAATGACTAAAGGGGTCAATTTTCAAACCTGACTTCCCGTTCAAATTCTGACTAAGTGGTCAATTTCAAACTGACTTCCCGTTCAATGACTAAGTGGTCAATTTCAAACGGATTCCCGTTCCAAACTGACTAACTGGTCAATTTTCAAACTGACTTCCCGTCCAACTGACTAAGTGGTCATTTCAAACTGACTTCCCCGTTTCCAATGGACTAAGGGGTTCAATTTCAAACTGACTTCCCCGTCAACTGACTAAGTGGTTCAATTTCAAACCGATTCCCGTTCCACGACTAAGTGGCCGTCAATTTCAAAAACTGACTTCCCGTCCAAGCCTGAACTAAGGGGTTCAATTTCAAACTGACTTCCGTTCAACTGACTAAGGGTCAATTTCAAACTGACTCCCGTTTCAACTACTTAAGTGGTCAAATTTCAAAACTGACTTCCCGTCCAAATTGACTAAGGTGGTCAAATTTCAAACGACTCCCGTCAACTGGCTAAGTGGTCAATTTCAAACCGACTTCCCGTTCAACTGAATAAGTTCCGGTCAATTTAAAAATGACTTCCCGTCAATGACTAAAGGGTCAATTTCAAACTGACTTCCGTCCAACGACTAATGGTCAATTTCAAAAACGGACTTCCCGTTCAACTGACTAAGTGGTCAATTCAAACTGACTTCCCTCCCGTTCCAACTGACTAAGTGGGTCAATTTCAAAACTGACTTCCCGTTCCAACTGACTAAGGGGTCCAATTTCAAAGGGGACTTCCCGTTCAAACTGACTAGTGGGTCCAATTTTCAAATGAACTTCCCGTTCCAAACTGACCTAAGTGGTAAATTTCAAAATGACTTCCCCCGTTCAACGACTAAGTGGTTCAATTTCAAACCGACTTTCCCGGTTCCAACTTGACTAAGTGGTTCAATTTCAAACTGGACTTCCCGTTCCAAACTGACTAAAGGGGTCAATTTCAAATGACTTCCCGTCCCAAACTGACTAAGTGGCAATTTCAAACTGTTCAAAACTGAACTTAACCGTCCAACTGACTATTGTGGTCAATTTCAAAACCGACTCCCGTTCCAAACTGACTTAACGTGGTTCAATTTCAAACTGACTTCCATTCAAATGACTAATGTGGGTCAATTTCAAACTGACTTGCCCGTCCAACTGACTAAGTGGTCAATTTCAAACGACTTCCCGTTCAACTGAACATGTGGTCAATTTCAAACTGACTTCCCGTAAACTGAATTTAAGTTGGTTCAATGACTAATGTGGTCAAATTTTCAAACTGACTTCCCGTTCAACTGACTAAGTGGTCAATTTCAAACTGACTTCCCGTTCCAATACCGACTAAATTGGGTCAATTTCAAACTGACTTACCCGTTCAACTGACTAAGTGGTCAATTTCAAACTGACTTCCCGTTCAACTGACTAAGTGGTCAAATTTTTCAAACTGACTTCCCGTCCAACTGGACTAGTGGTCAATTTCAAAACTGATTCGTCCAAATGACTAAAAGGGGTCAATTTCAAACTGACTTCCCGTTCCAACTTGACTAAGGGGTTCAATTCAAACGGACTTTGGCCCGTCCAACTACTAAGTGGTCAATTTCCAAACTGATCTTCCCGTCCAACTGACTAAGTGGCAATTTCAAACTGACTTCCGTCCAACATGACTAAGGGGTCAATTTCAAACGACTTTCCCATCCAACTTGACTAAGGGGTCAATTTCAAACTGACTCCCGTCCAACCTGACTAAGTGGTCAATTCAAACAGACTTCCCGTTCAACTGACTAAGTGGTCAATTTCAAACTGACTTCCCGTTCAACTGACTAAGTGGTCAATTTCAAACTGACTTCCCGTCCAACTGACTAAGTGGTCAATTTCAAACTGACTTCCCGTCCAACTGACTAAGGGGTCAATTTCAAACTGACTTCCCGTCCAACTGACTAAGTGGTCAATTTCAAACTGACTTCCCGTCCAACTGACTAAGGGGTCAATTTCAAACTGACTTCCCGTTCAGCTGACTAAATAATCAATTTCAAACTGACTTCCCGTCCAACTGACTAAGTGGTCAATTTCAAACTGACTTCCCGTCCAACTGACTAAGTGGTCAATTTCAAACTGACTTCCCGTCCAACTGACTAATTGGTCAATTTCAAACTGACTTCCCGTTCAACTGACTAAGTGGTCAATTTCAAACTGACTTCCCGTTCAACTGACTAAGTGGTCAATTTCAAACTGACTTAATTTCACACCGAATTTCAAACTGACTTAGCATTCAATTTCAAACTGACTTAACGTTCGCTTTCAAACTGACTAGCGTTCAAATACGGAAGGTGTCTACTTGCAAGGAATTCTATGCTGCATATACATTAGTCCACTTACACAAGCGCCTACGGAAGGTACCAAATTGACTGTATGAAGACTCCAAGATTTGTGACACTTCCCCTCGCAGCTGTTTCGAAATGCGTTTCCCTTCCCAGGAGAGAGAGAGAGAGAGAGAAGAGAGAGAGAGAGAGAGAGAGAGAGAGAGAGGGGGGGGATTTTACATACACGTCAAGGAAATCCTCCCCGAAATAGGCCTACGCGATTCTCCGCCGATGGTGCAAGATTCTGCCATTAGAGAAGTCAATGGCCTGAGTGAGGAACCTAGTACAAGGACTTACATGGTAAATGGGAAGATGTACATTCCCTCAGGATACGTTTACGCTGTCCGTGGAACTTATAAATATGCTGCTATCGCTACTATTGTACTATTACTATTAGTGTATATATATATATATATATATATATATATATATATATATATGATATGTAATGTATATATATGTGTGTATATATATATGTATATATTGTGTATGTATGCATATATGTGTATAAATATAAATGAATATATATATATATATATATATATATATATATATATATATATGCATATACTATATATGTATACAAACAATACATGTATAATATATATATATATATATATATATATATATATGTATATATATATATATATATATATATATATATATATTATACATTTGTATATATATATATATATATACTATATATATATATATATATATAATATATAGCATATATAGATATAGATATATATATATATATATATATATATATATATATATATATATATATAGATATATATATATATATATTATACATTTATATATATATATAGACTATATAGATATAGACTATATATATATATATATATATATATATATATATATATATATATGAAAACTAATATATCACGTTTTTAATGACATAGTGATAAAAAAAATAATGTTAAAAATGAAAACGAAATGGAAGGAACATTTCAATTGCTATAAAGAGAGCAGTTTTCATCTCACCTTTCAGAGGGAAAAGTTCCCTCGGAAAGGAAATGGAAACGTTTCCTACCCCTCCGGATAAACGCTAGCAATAGCCTCGGAGTTCGGGCGACAACATTTTACAGCAACCTAAAAGTTATGGGGAACAACCCGAATAACAACCATTTCCAGGTAGCTCTCGAAGAAGCGGTATCTCTCAGCAAGGCTGAAGACGAGAGACACTGGAGTGAATAAATAAATAAATAAATAAATAAATAAATAAATAAATAAATAAATAAATAAATAATTAAATAAATAAATTAAACTCCTATGAAAAACCTCTTCTCAAGTTGAAGATTACGACTAAAAGTTACGATCGAGGATGAAAATAAGAAACTGGAATTAAAATAAAACATAAAATCTCAGAAAAAAACGCTCCACAAAACTAACGAGCGAGATTGAAAGTGTCAAGAGACTGGAAGGAAAATTAAATAAATCTTTATGAAAAAACCATCTCCTTAAAATAACAATACGACTAACACTAACAAGCAAGGCTAACAATGGATTGATAGGACTGAACTCTGATTTTTAATCATATGAAAATCCCCTTCCTAAGCTGAAAATTAGGACGAAAACTAACGAGCGAAGCTGAAAACCATAGATTGAAATGAAAAAAAAAAAAATAATAAAAAAAAAAAAAACTCGAATACAAATCTGTTCTCTGTTCTCAGGCAGAAGAATAAGACAAACAAACGAGCGACGCTGAAAGAAATATTGGAATGAAAAAAAATTTCTGTGAAAGATACTGGAATGAAAATATAAAAAAAAAACTCCTAAGAAAAACCTGTTCTTAACCTGAAGAATATGACTACTATAACTAACAAATGTGGCTGAAAATGGGATTGATAAAAAAAAAAAAAAAACGCAAAACCCTCCTTTCAAGCTGAAGATTAAGAATAAAACAAGTAACGAGAAATAAAACAAGTAACGAGAGAGGCTGAAAATGGAACTGATAGGAGTGGAATAAAATAATCAAATAAAAAAAACCTCTTTTCAAGCTAAAAGGCTCAAAACTGGATTAATTGGATTGAAAACTAAAAGAAAAACTCCTAGGAAAAACTTCTTTTCAAACTGAAGATCAGTACGAAATCTAATTAAAAAACCCTCCATAAGGCTTAAAATGACGAAAAACGAAAATAAACAGTGCGATTTAATATAAGTATTTTGACTTCTAATTCATAATTCAGTAGCAATAAACGAGGTTTATTCACAACTAAAAATAAATAGATGGGACTAAAAGAAAAATTAAAACTAACTGTCATGGATATTGCTTCATAGCAAAGAATTACAACGCATCTTCGAGAATTCTGCAGCAAGGAGGCATTCGCGCATGTTGTTGGAGGTGCCTGTTCTCATGATGGTTCTAGAATTGGCAGGAGTGTTGTGGAACTTGACAGGCACCGACGTGACGTGAGGAACGCCGCGATTTCTGATGCAATACTTCGTCGAGAAACTTCTAAATCATTCCTGTAATCTCGGGAGTCTGTGACGTTCGCCGTAGGCCCCGCCCCCAGGTCACCGTATAAATACGACTGACGAAGTAGAGGGGGAGATCATCATCAGAGAGAGTCAAAGATTTGATCAGTGAGAGCTCAGCAGCAGAGATCAGAGATCATCCAAGAGAGATAAGAGAAGAAGGAACCTACGAATGATCAGAGAGAAAAAGTTGCTCGAGAGTTTGGTCGAAATCTGGTCAAGTCGTCGTCGGGAGTGGACGACCGAGTTATTTCGACGTTGAGCAAGACTTCAGAGAAGAAACGTTCTGCGAGAGGTTTTGAGAAGTTCCTGCCCTTCGGGTATCAAGAATAGACATTATTTTCTGCATTACGGAGTCAAGAAGTCGTCTGCATTTGCAGTTTTCCTTTTATGAAGCCATCGCTTCGAGTCGCAAAACTGGCCAGCAAGTACTTTCATTACCACACCGTCTCCCCAGTTCACACAGTGTAAGATTTTACCTTTTTTATGTAAATAGGAGATACCATTCTGCATTCCTCTAGGTTAGTGAGCTTGTAAATAAACCTTTGTTGTGTTTGTGTATCTTTCCATATTCGTATCCCCAGTTTCAGCTGTTGGATTCTTTTTGTTTATCATTATAACGAACTTGGAGCAGACCTCTCATGGGCCGTAACACTAACATTCAATCAAACAACAGCCCATTTCAGAAGAGACAATAGGCCTTGTTTACGTTTGTACTTATTGGGACTTTTTTTAGGCCTCTGGAACGGAACTTTGATTAATGAGCAATAACAGGCCTATTATTACATGCCATAATTATTATTACAGACGACTTAATTGGGCGTTACGTCATTCATGCATTATTCGTTCTGCAATTATAATCCGGTTTGATAAATCGTGGGCATTCATACGGCCGTATGGTTTCTCGAACTCTAGCAATAAAAAGTCTAAAAATTCTATTTCTTTTCTTTCTTTCTATGCTTCAGTTGAGAATTCACATTTAGTGAAATATACCAAACCTCGGCAACTTATGATTATGATGTTTTGCTTCGAACTGCCGTCATGGTTGGCTTATGTAATTAATGGAAAAATATTCAAAAGGCAAAATAACATTTTATCAGTCATGGATTTCCGAAATCATATAAAAGGGCATATAAAATTTTATATATGATACATGTAAAGTGCCACAATACCATACATATATACGTGTAATATATATATATATATATATATATATATATATATTATATATATATATATATTATATATTTATAATTTATTTATATAGTGCACTTTACATGCACACATACACACACAATATATAATTATATATATATATATATATTAATTCATATATTAATATATTATAATAAATAATATCTATATATATATATATATGATATATATATATATATATATATATATATATATTTATATATATATATTTATTATATATATATATATATATATTTATATATATATATTTTTATATATATATATATATATTTATCAATTATATATGTATATATATATATATATATATATATATATATATATATATATTCTATATATATAATATATGCAGATAATATATATAATATATTTATATATTGTTACGTATCGGGGCCTTGTTTTAACCGATACATAAATGGGAAATATTATATGGAAATAAAAAGTAACTTGATATAAATTACCTTTAAAATAGGGGGGTTTTGGTATTATTTTTAGAATAAAAGAGGTCGCCAGGAAACTCAGCTAATTACTTTACATACATTTATTTACAAGAGGCCGTTGAATGGCCTGGGAACAGTAAATGCAACTTGTCTGCATGTGGGCCAAATCTATCTCACAATAAGGAAAAGCTGGCCATAAACAGATGTGTAACAAGGCTGGTTTCCGAAAGGGATCATTGTGATCTTGGTTACTGTAATGAAGCACTTGCGGGCGAGACAGGACACGGACTCAGCGAATCTGGAAAAGGGGTTCCTGATTAACACAGTGTAAAATAAAGACTTATTGCCCAAATTTACAGTTACTCACTTTGTCTAACACACAGGGGAGGAACTCTTAGTGTTAAATGAAATATTCAATGACTTAATTTGTCTGGGACGATCCCAAAATGGAGACATGCAGCCACGAGGCGGTGAAAGGAACAAAGGGATGTTCAGTTGAGAATTAGGAGTTCGAATTGGGAAATGAAATTCAGTTTACTGGACTCGGAGGAAAAGGACTGGCAATATGACTGTATCACAAGACGTACCTGGATGCATTCTTGGAAGTGGACCTTTGTAGAAAAGTGGCATCCACTTTGTCTGAGGTCTGGGCGCGCCTGTAGCACCATGGTAGGCCTAATGGGAAGGCTGGTTGGGCAGGACGTCTATCCTGGGTCACTGACTCAAGTGAACTGAGGCCGAATGCAGGTGTGATTCATGGGGGATGGGTTCAGCTTATCCCCCCAATAGCAGGGCATCCTGGAAACAGAACATATGGCCAGCGAAGGGTTCACAGGAAAAAGGAGCTTAGAAGTAGGCCTAATAAGTACCTAGCTAGCTACACACTTCCCTTTGGGATACGTCCCTAAGGAGTAAGAATTTTACTCCCCCGCTCTAACAGGAAATTCCTATCTCGGGCTTGCGTTTTCCCCTTTGAAGACAGCTGATTAGGGGAAAAATGGCTGCTTTTCTTTTCTAGAAGTAAAATAAATCAAATAAATGCTGGGAAGATGTGGCGATCAATATTTGTAACAATATATATATATGCAAAGTGCCCCTATATGTGTGTGTGTATATATATATATATATATATATATATATATATATATATATATATATATATATATACATAAATCAAATGGAAGAGTTATGAAGTTTTCTGCTATAGGCTATCTCCAAGTACATCTATTAAGCTATTTTTCATTTTACATTTCTTGTATTTTCAGACTGAGTGACTGAGTTAGATACAGCCATGGCTAACGACTCGGAGGAAATCAGATGGATTGACCGAATCCAGGCTATAACCTTCAGAGAGGCCAAGGATGCTGGCGTATCCTTCATTTCACGTTCCTGGATAGCTAAATACATTAAAAGAGATGAATCCTTTGTTAAAAGAAACTGGAACGAAAATCCATATGACTCTCATTGCAAAAAAAGTGAGAATCTTGAAAAGCCTGAAGTACTTTCTCAGGAGTCAAAAGACATCATAGCTGAGGCAGTGGGTAGACCAAGAAAGTCTTTACGTAAATTGGTGCTTGAACTAGAAACAAAAAGGGGAAAGAAGAGAAGTTATAGTGGTGTATATCATGAGTTGAAAAAATCTGGTATCAAGCCATTTCTTGTTATCAGCAAGCCCAACATCACTCAGCAACAGAGAGAAGACTGTGCATGGTTTTGTGGTTTATTTCTTAAAGATTGGGATGAAACCGACTTTCTCCATGTTGCTGCATCAAACGAATTCATTCACATAGTCAGGAAGCCAAATCATAAAAATTACATCATCTGGGCTGCAAAGTAGGATGATATCAGCGATGACGTTTACTATCGCTAAGTTGTGTGTTTCCTGAACAGTTAATGTGAATCCTCAAAGAAAAAGGACAGTCATGGAATGGCGAATACTTCAGAGAAACTGTGCTTACTGGTGGAGTATTTCCTTTCCTCAAAGATCCTGAAAAAGTGCTATCTGTTGAAAAAGTCCCATTTTTGCATGATACAGAACCATGTTTCAAGGCCCTTCAGGCACAGCAGCTGCTTCGAAACAGTGGTATCGATTTCTTCTGGTCAAGTGAATTTCCAGGTAGCTCCCCTGGCCTTAATGTGTGTGAAAACATTAGTAGTATCTTAAAGAAGATTGATAGTATCTTAGAGAATCGTGTTGAAGCGCGTACAGTGAACTATGATGGTATACCAAGCCTCGACGACGACCTGCGAAGAGAGGTGACCGAATTGTTCAGGGAAATGGAGTTTTAGTCTCAGCTTTTTTGCAAATTGCTGAAATCATACCCCTCAAGAATGCAGGTTGTGGTACAGGCAGAACATTTTCTGATCAGGTTTTGTGGATTGACTATGCTATACCACACCTTACACAGTTTGCATGCTTTTGGCATTCTAGAAAACCATTTCAATGTAAATTCAGTATCAATAGGAACCCCACCAACAACATATGTCCTTTTATTCAGGCCACCATCTTAATATCAAAATATCAATTTTTTCTTTTATGTTTTATGAACATTGTGCATTGTCAGTCCCCAATATTTGGATCAAGAAATTGAATTCATAAGAAAAATAGGGACAGAGCTATGTTGTCCTTCACATAATTATTAGATATTTGCTATAATAAAGCCCACAAAAAGTTTTATAGTGTAAGTAACATGGAGAAGGTACTTTTAGGAACATTCTTAGCTTGCCTTATTTTAGCAGTTTTGAAACCATAAAATCACTGCTAAAATCTTTTAAGGGCACCTTAAAATGGTCCCGAGGAAAGCAACAACATGCCACAAAAGATTCCATGTTTGGATTGCCCTCGTTTTATATCGACCAATC
>NC_087218.1:28109884-28132384 GCF_015104395.2 Macrobrachium nipponense | reverse complement strand
CTGAAGAAGTTGGACAGTTTAACTAGGGAAACATCGCAAAACTATATTAGAGAAGACTTTCCACACGAATAAACAAATAGTTATAGAGCACTCTACCTTTCCGTATATGTCAGGTATTTCCTCTATACCCAATGAAATTCTCTCTCTCTCTCTCTCTCTCTCTCTCTCTCTCTCTCTCTCTCTCTCTCTCGTTATTCCTTCCCCCCTTCTCCCTCTCCTCTTTTTTCCCTTTTCTCTTTCTTTCGGTAATGGCCAAAGAAATATTTAAGATTTTAATTTTGTTCACTAGACATTCGAGTAGATAAAACAAATAAATCAGTTAACTATAATTAATGGAAGCGCTTACTGATATCATCTCTAATAATAACGCTAATCAGACTTATCTTCAGTTTTATATATTTCTTATAACTGCAAATATGCTCACGATGCATATTCAGAGTACGATAGACCGTCACCCTCTGTTCTTTTCATTCACTAACTCCTCTCATCTCGAGATATATAGTCACCATAACAGAGAACTTAAATCATTACTCACAATCCAATGCTCCTTGACATTAAAATAAAAACGAATAAATCAATCGCAACATAAACAAAAGGAATGAGTAAAAAAAAAAAAACCATTATCTAACTTCAAGATAAGAGCGATTATGCTCTGGTAACGTAATACGCTTTCATCCTCCCCAAGATGAAAAAATAACAGGAAATTTCAAACAAATAAAACCACTAAAACACACACACACACACACATACACATCGCTGTTTAATCTTACACAATATAAATCATAAATATCACTGATGCTCTTTATTACTGCGGAATAACATAACTCGAGAATAATAATACATGAGATCTCTTGACGTCTCTTGACATACTATTAATTGAGAGATATGAAATGAAGTAGTTACGGGAGGATCCCTGCCCTCGAGTTCCGTCATTATTATTATTTTATTATTACTATTATTACTATCATCAGAAGATGAACCCTATTCATATTGAACAAGCCCACCGTAGAGGCCACTGAACTTGAAATTCAAGCTTCCTCAGAATACAGAAATCGATAGGGAGATCATTTATTAAAAAAATAAAATTAAACTAATAAATATACAGAAAAATGTAATAAATGATTAAAACAGGAGAATTGTATTAAGGTAGCACTGCATTGCATGTTCGCTTGAACTTCTGAAAGCTCCATTCAGGAAATAGAAATTTTATCTTGAGTGGAAAAAAAAGTGTTAAGATTTTTTCAGTTTATCTGAAATTAACCTCCGTCGAGGGTTAGTTGCAAAAATCGATTTCTCAAGAGGGTCGAAGAACGCTTTTTATCAAAATGGAGTACTGACGTTCGATATAATAAAATCCTCAACAGAATGTTTTAGTAGTATGAAAATTAGCATTGACCTTTCATTTATTATTCGCGCACTTGAACAAACTTTATTCTCCTGAAGTATCTTAAAGGGAAAAAAGAGCAGTTACGCTATCAATGACATCATTTACCAGAAGCGATATACATATTTCTTGTCCAAGATATATTCCTTATTCTTAATGTATGCATGTATGTATGTATGTATGAAGGTAAATGACGACGAAGAATTTTTTTAAAATGGAAAAACTCATTCATTTTCTTGTACTGGATAGAACGAGAAATATTCTCATTACTGATCACAACCTATTTGCATAACGATGACGGGAACTCCAGATGAAACATTATGTAACTGAATTGATGGTCTTCATGTGAACATTTATTCTGGCTAAATTTAATTGAAAAATTGTAAAAATTTGCTTCAAAAATGTTAATGGCTTTTTGTTCTTTTGTTGCTATGGGAACGAAAAAATGACGTATCCGTGTTAGCGACAGTTTCTGCACCAATGGAAACTGGACTGAATTATTGTTGTGAAAATGACGAGTTCCCTTCCTCAAAATATACGTAAATAAATAGAATTACAATAAAATAAGATATAAATAAATAATTAACTCTCAGAATCTTTCAGAAGCTGTACAAAGTTACCCAAAATATGCTAACATACCCAACTTGCAAAGTTAAGACTCTGGAAAGATGATGATATTTAAAAGCGCAGATAAAATTCTGTAATGTTAATTCGAACTTTGTGCAACTAAGACTGCTGAAATGAATTAGAACGAACCGACAGCCAACTGGATCTCACGGGTAGTATTTAAAAGGCCGCAAATGACCGAGATAGTCTTTAAGCGTGCGGGAAAGTGACCAAACGTTTGACATGTCTGTTGCGCGTCTGGTCTTACCCTCGAATTCGGGGGATTTCTTTTCTTCTTTCTTTCTTTGCTTTAGTACCAAATTCTGTTGTCAAAAGTCAGTGGTGCCATTGCGTACTCCAAGTAAATAATAAAAAAAATAAAATACCGCCAGATCTAAAAAAGAAAGAAAAAAAAAAAAAAAAACTCAATCAACCAAAAGATCTTGAATTCATTGACCGCCAGATCTTAATAAAAAAAAAAAACAAAAAAAAAAAAACTCAATCAACCAAAAGATCTTGAATTCATTGGAATTTCTCTCTCTCTCTCTCTCTCTCTCTCTCTCTCTCTCTCTCTCTCTCTCCTCTCTCTCTCTCTTACCTCCGTAACAAAATATGTCGTCAAAAGTCATCCGAGCAGATGCGCGTGCCACGTAAAAATAAAAAATAA
Organism: Macrobrachium nipponense; assembly: GCF_015104395.2. NCBI lineage: Eukaryota > Metazoa > Arthropoda > Malacostraca > Decapoda > Palaemonidae > Macrobrachium > Macrobrachium nipponense. The sequence goes on along the minus strand of NC_087218.1, from coordinate 28,129,727 downwards.
AAATCTAGCATCAGATCTTGAATTCGTTGGATTTATCTTATTTTATTTTTTATTGTATATACTGTATATACTGTAATTTATTTTTGCTTTCGTAACAAAATATATCGCTAAAAGTCACTCGTGCAATTGCATGTTCCACGTAAAAAAAAAAAAAAAAAAAAAATCTGGCGTCCGATCTAGTTTCAACGATGGAAATGGCTCATTCGCTTTCCAATTTGATTTTTCATTGCACGACTAACTCTTTATTGCATTGGTTACCGCGTCCCATTTGAATGTCCGATACAATGTGTGTCACGGGATGATTCGTCAACAAATTAAAACAATTGATGAAAGGCTGATAGGTGTTCTTAGCAGGTGTTATCCGAGGTCAGGGAACCGCTCAGTTTTTACATTTTAATCTGTCGTTTCATATAGGACTTAATCATCGCCAATTCTTGACTACCAGCAGAAAACAAATAGCAAAAGGTTAATTAGACTTATTAAAATTTAATCTATCAAGCCAAGCTTTATTATTATTATTATTGTTTTTTTTTCTCTATCACAGTCCTCCAATTCGACTGGGTGGTATTTATAATGTGGGGTTCCGGGTTGCATCCTGCCTCCTTAGGAGTCCATCACTTTTCTTTATATGTGCGCCGTTTCTAGGATCACACTCTTCTGCATGAGTCCTGGAGCTACTTCAGCCTCTAGTTTTTCTAGATTCCTTTTCAGGGATCTTGGATCGTGCCTAGTGCTCCTATGATTATGGGTACGATTTCCACTGGCCTATCCCATATCCTTCTTTCATTTCTATTTTCAGATCTTGATACTTATCCATTTTTTTCCTCTCTTTCTCTTCAGCTCTGGTGTCTCATGGTATTGCGACATCAATGAGTGATACTTTCTTCTTGACTTTGTCAATCAACGTCACGTCTGGCCTATTTGCACGTATCACCCTATCCGTTCTGATACCATAGTCCCAGAGGATCTTTGCCTGATCGTTTCCTACACTCACTCAGGTTGGTGCTCGTACCACTTATACTAAAAGGTAGCTGATGTTTCTTGCACAGGCTCCAGTGGAGGGCTTTTGCCACTGAATCATGCCTCTTTTTGTACTGGTTCTGTGCAAGTGCCAGGCATTCGCTTGCTATGTGGTTTATGGTTTCATTTTTCGTATTGCACTTCCTACATATGGGGGAGATGTTATTTCCGTCTATCGTTCTTTGAACATATCTGGTTCTTAGGGCCTGATCTTGCGCCGCCGTTATCATTCCTTCAGTTTCCTTCTTGAGCTCTCCCATCTGTAGCCATTGCCATGTGTCATCGCTGGCTAGTTCTTAGTCTGTCTCATGTATTGTCCGTGCATTGGCTTGTTGTGCCAGTCCTCTGTTCTGTCTGCCATTCTCCTGTCTCTGTATATTTCTGGGTCTTCGTCTACTTTTATTAGTCCTTCTTCCATGCACTCTTTAGCCACACGTCTTCACTGGTTTTCAGATATTGCCCCAGTGCTCTGTTCTCGATGTTGACGCAGTCCTCTATACTTAGTGGTCCTCTCCCTCCTTCCTTTCGTGTTATGTATAGTCTGTCCGTATTAGCTCTTGGGTGTAGTGGCTTTATGTATTGTCATATGTTTCCTGGTTTTCTGATCTATGCTGCGGAGTTCTGCCTTCTTCCATTCCACTATTCCTGGCTGTATCTGATTACTAGGCACTGGCCCCTACGTGTTTATGGCTTTATCAATATTTTCCGGAGTTAAGTTTTGACTTGAGTATCGCCTTGAGTCTCTGCATATATTCTTTCCTGATCGTGTCCTCCATCTCATGGTGTTTTATATCCCCTCCTTCCATTATTCCCAGGTATTTGTATCCTGTCTCATCTATGTGTTGATGTTGCTCCCATCTGGTAGCTTTATCCCTTCAGTTCTCGTTACTTTGCCTTTTTGTATGTTGACTAAGGCGCATTTTTCTATTCCAAATTATTATTATTATTATTATTATTATTATTATTATTATTATATTATTATTCAGAAGATGAATTCTATTCATAAGGAAACAATCCCATAGAGGTTATTGACTAATTACAGCTTCCAAAGAATATGATGTTTATTTGAAAGAAGTAACAGAAGGTAATGGGAAACACAGAAAGAGGAGACCAGTTATTAGAAAAACATATAAATTAAGAACTGTTAAAATAAGAAATAAAAATATAACTAAATGATTCAAACACAAGGAGGAGTGGACACTTCACCATCCAGCGTTTAAGATAATGAAAAGATGGCGTTGGACATCAAGATGAAAGAGATGTTCTACATCTCTTGAAAGGAGATGAAATGCGAGGATATAGGAGTGGAACTGGAAGAAAACCCAACAGTTGCACTAGGATGTAAAGGTCAGAGAGATTGGACACCAAGATAAAAAAAAATTAAGTAGGAATGGAGGTAAAGAGAAAAAAGTGTGTGAAGCGATGAGTCGCAGGAACTCTGATAACACTCCTTAGCACTGCTGACACTGCACCGCACGAGGTATATTGACAACATATAGTATATACCCCTTACAGAGAAAACTTGTTTCGGAAATTAAGTAGAATATGATATTCATGAAAGCCATTTAATTTAATGAGTCATCATGTTCTTTCTGAATACGACGAACTGGCGTAAGCCATTTTTCTTCATTCTGAAAAAATAGGATTCAAAGATTTATTATTATTATTATTATTATTATTATTATTATTATTATTATTATTATTATTATTATTATTATTATTGTTGATTTTTTTTGAGGGTGTCTATCACTGTCCTCCAATTCGACTGGGTGGTATTTACAGCGTTGGGTTCCGGGTTGCATCCTGCCGCCTTAGGAGTCACTTTTCTTACTATATGCTTCGTTTCTAGATCACACTCTTCTGCAGAATCCTGCAGATTTTTCCAGATTCCTTTTCAGGGATCTTGAGATAGTGCTAGTGTTCCTATGATTATAGGTACAATTTCCACTGGCATATCCCATATGCTTCAATGAGTGATACTTTCTTCTTGATTTTGTCAATCAACGTCATGTCTGGTCTATTTTGCACGTATCACCCTATCTGTTGCGATAGTGCCATAGGATCTTTGTCTGATCGTTTTCTATCACTCCATCAGGTTGGTGCTCGTATTATTATGATTATTATTATTATTATTATATTATTATTATTATTATTATTATTATTATTATTATTATTATTATTATTATTATTATTAAGAGCTTCTAATTATCTTATCTCTTGTGGAAATTATGTTGGAAAATCCGACAAAGCAACCATATGAAATTTTGATATGATCTAGCGTATCGCAAACTCACTGACTGAGAAAAAAAAAAAAACTGAGATACGTCAGTTCATCAAAACATGGACGAATTACCTGGCCACTGTGATCCTGAGGCATTCACAAAAAATACTGCTCATCGTCTTCGGACGGAGAGCAGAAATACGAGAAAAATATATCAATTAACTGCTATCACGCACCTGGTTAATACGTGGCCAGATCGCCATTACAGAATTACAGATTACGGAACTACAGATTACAGATACTGCCATTTCGTAAATCCAGTCCATTCCACAAGAGAATATGATATAGAAATTAGGCCAAAGCCAAGCTCTGGGACCTATAAGGTCATTCGGCGCTGAAACGGAAATTAACAGTTAAACGTTTGCAAGGTGTAACAGGAGGAAAACTTGCAACTGCAAAATTAATCAATCGTTAGGAGAGAGTTGAGGAAAGTAGATGGAAGAAAGAGAATATGAACGGAAGTATACTAAAAGGAATGAAAAGGGATTGCAGCTAGGAGCCAAAGGGACGCTGCAAATAACCTTAAGTAATGCATAGTGTGCACCACACGAGGTGCACTGACGGCACAACCCCCTACGGGATCAGTCCATTCCAGCGAGCATTCTTATGCGAGGGATAAGAACGCCCTGGCTAAACAAAGCAATCAGGGAGTTGATCTTGATGCAAATCCTGTGTGTAATGCTTTTATTGGGACTCCCTTCATACCATTATTGCTTCGTAATGAAATTTCTCACTTCCGTGATCCCTTTCTCTGAACGCTCTCTTTCAGAATCGGCTTCAATAACCTAGATTTGTAACGCCAGCTTTCGTTGCCTTAAATCAATCAATCAATTTCTTCCTAATTTCAGCAGGTTTAGCTCGATTGGCAATATGACCCTAATCCGTAAGCGCAGTTGCTTGCATTTTCGGAATTGGATCACTATAGTAGATTCACATCAACTGTGCATCTGATGTCTAGGCCAGTCCCTTACGACGCTCCTGATTGGTTGTTGATAAACCCATCACAGGGCTGGAAACTCTCAGCCTCTCGAGAGTTCACATGGGCAGGATCTATGTTCCACCTTTTGAAAGACGTATCCATCAGGAGAGGTGAAACATAGATCCAACCCATGTGAACTCTCTCTCGAGAGTGAGTTTCCAGCCCTGTGACTGGCTTATCAACAGCCAATCAGGAGCGTCGTAAGGGACTGGCCTAGACATCAGATGCACGGTTGATGTGAATCTACTATAGTTAGCAGTTGACTGTGAGATTGACAGACAGATTTATAAACCGAGGACTGATTTATAGAGTGGTGGATTGATTTGTAGACTAAGGGACTGATTTATCGAACTGAAGGACCGATTTATAAACTGAGGACTGATTATTGACTGCAGGGACTGATTTATAGACTGAGGGACTGAATTATAGACTGAAGGGCTGAATTATTGAACTGTCGGACTGATTTATTGACTGAGGGACTGATTTATTGACTGAGACTGATTTATTGACTGCAGGACTGATTTAAGGAATGAGGGGCTGATTTATTGACTGAGGGACTGATTTACAAAATGAGGGACTGATTTATTGACTGATTAAATGTCATCAACTGCTGTCTCTACCGTGATGGTCACTTGACGCCAAAAATGGGGGAAATTTTATTGGTTTCATGGACTGATCAGATTGCTGTCGTTCGTTTTTTGAGAGCCCGTCTGACTTCGTCTAATTGTTTTCTGTTATTTTAGTACCAATTCAGGCTCTTTCTTTCTCACTCGATTGCATCATACTGCTGAGGTTAGGTGCAAATTACAGTAACGTTTTCTTGAGTATGAAATTCATTATATCATATTGTCAGTCATTACTGACTCCATGCACCAATCAAGTATCAAATGACTTCCAACCATGACAATTAAAATCAAAATTTTATACAAGACTTTCCTAATTTACTAAATGAAGCTAAGAAATTCACTAAAATGTGTTGACAAATTAAGAAGTTTTATTTAAAATGGAAGCCATATTTAATGTGAGTAACAGAGCATCGCCATTTCAACTCATGATATCATTTCACAGTTAGAAGTGTCCGACTGTTTGGTCTCCTGGATAATTTTTGCTTTTATTTATTATTTATTTTTTTATTTTTTCATGGCTAAATGTCATCAAAACTAGAAATGTAACAGCTGTTTCCATGAGAGAGAATGCGTAATTGGAGAGCGAGTTTCTCTGGCGACAATAGCTCATTTAGTTTCCCCATTTAACTTTCCAAAACAGGCCTAATTCTTTAGTGAATTTCATCCCGCATCTCATACGAAACTCCGAAAACTTGTTTGCGTCGAAAGACGAATGATGAACATATGAACAGCGCTTTGCAAATTGTAACGGTAATTACGTTGCAAATAGCTCATCCTAAACTCCAACATTTCATTTCGTTTCTTTCTTTTAAATCTTAGGCTGAAAACCTTTTTAGTCAACAGACTATATAAACGGAAAAAGTGATAAGCAATCAAATATGAGGGAATAGAAAGAAAAAACGATACACCTGAAATCAGGAGAGGTCAGCAGAAAGCAGCAATCAATGTGAACTAGCCTGGACATCTGGAGATCAGAAGACTGCATAACTGCGAATGGTTTCTTCTGTCGCATATACTTGATCGAATACCAACGAAATATGCAAGGGAAATTGTCCTCTTCAAAACCCCATATATAACGTTCATCATCATCAAAAGTGAAACGTGTCATGTCTGACAGAACAGTGACATGTCTGATTCTCTAACATCAAGGATATGAGAGTCTCACGAACGCAGGAATCATTAGAATCAGAATCAAAATAAAGATGGACTTTATACCAGCTTCCTGGGCACAATTATGATCTCATTCGTATGTGACGTTGTCACAGAAACTATGATTCGAGCCACTACTAATGGCTTTTTGGTCTTCGCTGTGCCCTAATGCTGCCAGTCAAAGACTCTCAAGGCTGTCGACAGTTCCTAAGCCATCAACCAAAAAGGATCTTAAGTTAGGAAGTCATTGTTATGAAGAGGTCATTCCTAATGAGAAATGGACGACACTTTTCGTAAACAAAATACCCACGAGAAAATGCCAAAGAAAAATGTAAAAACAAACAACCATTATCACTTTACAAAAAATAGAAGCTTTTCCTTTTCAACCGTACATGGCCATGATGGGTAGCGCAGGAAAAAATTGCTCTTGGCTTTTCATGCAATGCATTTCCATTCTCTAAATGAACATGAATTGACGCTGATCACATAGCCCCAAAAGAAATGAATGCCGATGTTTTCCCATTCTAACGTGAATGTCAAATCGCTGAATATTTACTCGTTATGCGATCTGATGTAATCAAGTGAATGTCTCTAAATGAAAACGTAATGATCATAACTACATTCGCTCATAATATATTTCCCACTCCCTGCTGTTACTTCTTTCTAACGAACACCATAATATTCTTTGGATGCTGGAATTTCAAGATAACGGCGCCGGCGGTGGGCTTTCTCTATATGAACTGGATTCGTCTGCAGAATTAATAATAAATACAATGTAAGTAAGCATATCAATAGTGGATTACAAAGCTTGCGGAAGAGAAAAGGAGATGCAGGAAAAAACCTTTCCAGTTACACAAAGTGGTTAGAGAGGTTGGAGAGCAAGATGAAAGAAAGGAAGAGAGAGTGGAGGTAAAGTAAAAGGCTAAAAGGAGGGTGCAGTCAGGGGGCGATGGGATGCTTACAGTTCGCCACGTGAGGTGCACTGATAACACTTACCCATCACCCCCAACGGAACTAGACGTTGTCCATGAAATAACAAAACTATTTCAACCCATTGGAGTCGACAATCCTATAAAAGTCGACAATTAACAATCTCATGGATGTCACAATCGACAATCCCATGGAAGTCGACGATCAGCAATCACAATCGACAATCTCATAGATTTCGACAATCTATGATCCCATGAAAGTCTACAATCCACAACCCCATGGAAAACGACAATCTCACGGAAGCCGACAATCGACAAGCTTTGAAAGTCGACAATCGACAATCCATGGAAGTCAAATCAATCCCATGGAAGCTGACGGTCGACAATCTCACGGAAGTAAAAAAATCGACAATCCCATGCAAGTCGACAATCGACAAGCCCAAGGAAGTCAATAAATCGACAACCTCATGGAAAATCGGCAATCTACGGAAGTCGAAAAACCAACAATCCAAAGAAGTCGACATTCCCATGAAGTTGATGTTAGACAATCTCATGTAAATCGAAAAAATCGTCAGTCCCATAGAGGTCAACAATCGACGATCCCATGAACGTCAACAATCGACATCCCATGGCAAATGACGACAAATTGTCAGCCCCATAGGGACATTAACAATCAAGAATCAATCCCATTAAATTCCAAAATCGATCATTTCATGGATGTCGACAACTGACATTCCCCATGAAATCGACAATCCCGTGAAAGTCAACAATCGACAATCCCATGAAAGTGGACAATCGACATTCTCATGGAAGTCGACAATCCCATGAAAGTCTGCTAAACAATCGACGATCCCATGAAAGTCTATTAAACAATCGACATTCGATGATCGACATTCTCAGGGAAGTCGACAAACCCATGAAAATAAACAATCCCATGGAAGTTGACAACCAACATTCTCATGGGAGTCGATAATCGACAATCCCATGGGATTGTTGATTGTTTACTTTCATGGAAGTCGACACTCGACAATCTCATAGAAATCGACAATCACATGAAAGTCGGTAACGACAATCCCATGAAAGAAAACGATCAGCAATCCTACGGAAGTCGGCAATCGACAATAGCATGGAAGTCAATGAATGATTGACAATCCCATGAAAATCAACAATCAACAATCCATTGGAATTTGACGATCAATATTCTCATGGATGTCGGCAATCGGTAATCCCATGGAATTCGACAATCGACAATCCCATGGAAGTCGACTATTGATATTCCAATGAAAGTCGACAATCCCAATGAGGAAGTCACTCGACAACCCCATGAAAATCAACAATCAACAATCCCATAGAATTTGACAATCAACATTCTCGTGGAAGTCTAAAATCGACAATCGACAATCCCATGGAAGTCGAAAATCGACAATCCCATGGAAGTCGACAATCGACAATCCCCATGGAAGTCGACAATCGACACAATCCCATGGAAGTCGAAAATTAAAATCCCCATGGAAGTCGACAATCGACAATCCCCATGGAAGTCGACAATGGGCAGTCCTGTGAAAGTCGAAAAACCGACGATCCCACAAAAGTGACAATCGGGAACCTGACTGAAATCTGCCAGCGTGTGGACATATATATAAAAAAATACTGTAGCAGAGTAAAAAAAAAAATAATAAATAATGGCATGCAATTTTATTTAGAGCTATTAAGTTCATCCATTAACCGACCTTGACCTATGCTGGAACGCGATGTCATACGAGACCATGCAGTGATGAATTCGATGAAGAGTTCCCCCACACCCTCCCTTCGCTCTCCCCCATCAAAAAAAAAAAAAAAAAAAAAAAAAAATGAAATTGAAAATGAATGTGTCAAAGTCATCAACAGAATCAATTCTATGCCGATAAATTCTTTACGGATAATATGATGCAGATTGAGTTCGGAGGAAATTTTTTTGCCAAGAGAAAACTTTGCGTATCAAACAAAATACAATTTCGAAACGTATTTGTTTTAATTCGGCCACCTTTCAGTTACAAAAATAAAGAGAGAATAAAACGGGAAGAGACCAAAATTTTAAAAAATGGCGTTTGACGAAACTAAAATAGCTTGTTTGTCTTCAATCTCGAATCGAAACCTAACTATAACATGGTTTACGGTTATACACTCGGGGAAATTAACTGTTATTTCTATCGAATGTCTCTCTCTCAACTGCTTGAAGTATGCATACGAAATATCTATAAACTAAAGAAAATTTAATTATCATCATAGAAACAATCAACACAATCACGAGTGGAACAAAAATAAATTTCTGATACATCTTTCAACTGAAAGATATGAGTTCGATCCCGATGTCAGAAATTTACATGCTTTGTCATATGTGAATATGTTCTGTAACTACTATGTTTTGCATAAAAGATTTAAAACATTTACTGATTGTATAACAAGCACTGAAAAAGAAGGACTTCCGAATTTAACACATTCTGGTTCGCAACACATTATGCATATAAACAAAATTTAACTAAAATCCTTTTTTTCTGTTTATAACTGTTTGAAATATTTCAGGAACAAATGAATGTATCTAGCAAGTTAAACATTAGAGAGAGAGAGAGAGAGAGAGAGAGAGAGAGAGAGAGAGAGAGAGAGAGAGAGAGAGAGAGAGAGAGAGAGAATGTTAATAAGATCTGGGTTTGGATGGGAAACACAGGGGGCTACTAAATAAATAAAGGTTACGTAAAACATGAATTTTTTCCACAACTATCGTTTACAGTTACTAGCTATTCGAACTTATCCTAAATTCTCGTGCTGAAGTCAGTTCTATGGGAGGAGGAGGAGGAGGAGGAGTTTAAACTTTAAAATTCGCATAAAAAAACAAAAAACTAAAAAACCTAAACCGGATGGCATCTCTTAAATTGTTCAGTATCAAGAAATTGGAAGTTACCTCTCATAAAATAAATATAAAATTACTGCTTAGTCTGACGACAAATAATACAAAATAAACAAACAAAAATAAACAATGAAATTATATACAAAATCAACGCAAAAATAATCACAAAATGAACACAGAAATTAACACAAAATAAACAAACAAATCAACAATAAAATTATACATAAATCAACGACACATATAATCACAAAATGAACACAGAAATTAACACAAAATAAACAAACAAATCAACAATAAAATTATATATAAAATCAACGCACAAATAATCACAAAATGAACACAGAAATTAACACAAAATAAACAAACAAATCAACACAAAATATGCTCAAAACAAATACAAAAACACAAAAAAACTATCACGAAATTATAAAATAACTATACATAATGACAATCTTGATATCCCTTTAGAATTTCGTGAAGGCGAAAGTAAAAGAGCGAAAGGGAATTATATTTGATTATGCATCCATCGCGTGTCAGCAAAAACAAAAATGACAGTCGTCTATCAACTTTCCCTTCCCCCTCCGACTGATTTAATTTTGCAGCTAATTAACTCTCCTCTTGTGCCTTTCAATAAATTATCGCTGTTCGCTCCGGCGCCTCTGTGTTCGTAATTGTAATGCATCTGTTTATGCAATGTATGCACTTTATGCACATACTTTCTACCTTTCTATCTATCTATCTATCTACTATATATATATATATATATATATATATATTATATATATATCTATATATATATATATATGTGTGTGTGTGTGTGTGTGTGTGTGTGTGTGTAATTGTAATAGCCACCATGCCTTCTTAACTTTTCGAATTCTTCGCATTTTTTTTATTTATTATTATTATTTTTTTTTTTTTTTTTTTTTGGGGGGGGGGTAAGGGAGCGCGGTCGGATACACTTGTCACTTCAAAGCCTTAAGATCCAAGTGCAAGGAAATATGAAGAAATTAAAACGTTTTGGTACAGGGATGCGAACCTGTGTAACTATAATCACGAAGAGGTCACGTTGCCGAGGTCAGGTCGGCAATGTGACCTCGTCGTGATTATGGTATCACGGATTCGTTTCCCGCTACCGGACATCATAACTTCCTCATATTCCTTTAAACTTGGACTTAAGGCTTTGTAGTGACAAGCGTATCCAAAAGAAAATACAAAAACCTCGTAAAAATGACCAGTAGAATATATATATATATAGATATATATATATATATATACTATATATATATATATATATATATATATATATATATATATATATATACACACACAGTGGGTAACGCGAGTTTATGTAAATGTTCCAGGAAATGAAAGAAAATGTTATTCTAAGCAGAATATGTATATGCATTTTAAGCCTTTGTTTATCGGTGAGGCAAATTTTTAAAATAACCGGTATTCCTTAGCGCTGTTCTCAGCCAACATGGCGTATGCTAGGTCTGAGTAGTCAGGGATAAGGGGATGGGGAGAAAAAGGATGGTTGATGAAGTCCATTAGGCACTTAGATGCTAGTCGTTTTTTTTTTTTTTTTTTTTTTTTTGCTGGTAGGTTTTTTGAATAATGTAACATTACAGTCCCTTCAATAGGTAAAATCACCTGTGAACAGACTTCACTGCAATCTACATTTAATAATTAGCTTTAAATATGAAAAAAAGTAGTGTAAATGTCACAGAATTGTTGAATCATGAGTCATGACTAGGCCTATGTTGAATGTGTGATAATGACAGCAATCATGATGATGAAGGAATGCAAGTAGGGAGGTTACTGCATTTTGAACAACATACACTTTTTCACCTCTTTCCATTACTGCATGAATATACGTACTACCTTTTTCAGAAAAGACTGAAGAAAGTGAATTTTCCATAATGTTTCCATTCTCTTTCATCTGAAACAGAAGGAACGAAAGCATTTTCGAAAGTGTTTTCCCTTCTAGTGGTGTATGATGAATACTTTGATGGATAACGAGAGATCTTTTAAAATACGCTTTAAATCTTCGATCGGTGTTTAATGAATAGGCCTATGTTTGATGGAGGGGAGATTCCATTGCGCTTGCTTTTCTTTCCTTTGTCGGATTCAAGTGAATACTATTGATAGAGAGGGAGATAGTTTCAATGATACTTGCATTTTTCCCCTTTGTTCAATATACTAAAGAACACATATGATTTAGAAGTATTTTATTCGTAACGTTCTAATCACCAATTTCCTTTTTTTATAACAATAGATATCTGCATATTCCATTATTAACCGAGGAACGAGGTAAGGTATTGTCTTGCTGGAAAAGTGAGGCTGTTTAGAGTAAACAAGTGAAGTGATCAGCTCCTTCCCCAAGTCTCCCTCCCATAACCATGATACCCCGACATTCCGTGAGTGGCATCTTAATCTACTCAGAATGACATCTTCTTTCATTTCCCCAAATATGTGCATAAACTCGTGTTACACCCTGTATTTATATTTAAAATATATAATATATATATATATATATATATATATATATATATATATATATATATATTATATATATCTCATATATTATATTATATATATACATATATATATACATATACAATATAATATAATATATATATATATATATATATATATATATATATATATATATATATATATATATATATATATATATATATACACTTATACATATGTATATATTTAAAATCTCCACCCGGGATTATACTTGATTCTCTTTCCTTATCTTTTTTGCTTAAAAGAACATCCCGTCCAGATTAATAAAATGTAGAATATACTACATAAGTTCTTGTTCCAGGTTCCTGTTTCACTTTCTTTTCTACCGTGGATTTAAGTGTATATATATATATATATATATATATATATATATATATATATATATACCATATATATAATATATACATATATATATATACACATATATATATACATATATAGATTATATATATATACAATATTATATATATATATATATATATGTATATATATATATATAAATAAAATATATATATATAATATATATATAGTAATATATATATATATATATATATATATATATATGAGTGTGTGTGTGCGTGTGTGTATGTATAAATATATGTATGTGTCTAGAAGATATATACTCAACAAAATTTTAAAATGGAAACTTTCAACGAGTAATGCTAATTTCATGACAGCCTTTCCTGTTGACAGCAGAAAATGCTTGTACAGAAACGTTTTCGTTTCAATTCTACCTAAATCTCTTCAGCTTCAAAAGCAGTACACAAAGAAATATTTCTGCAATACAGTGTATGCTGTTGATTTCCTATTGCATAGTCAGAAAGTGAGGAAAAGCTTTCTGTTAACAAGAGGAGGTTCACATCAAACAGAGAAAAATGAAGAAGAAGTATTGAAATAATATTCTCCCGACGAAAGGATTAGAGCTGGGCGCCAAAGGAACGCTGAAAGAACCTTAAGTAATGAATATAATCTTTTAGTTATTAGAGACGCGGACCCTGTAGTGGAGGTGGGAGGGGGTAGAGCCGCCAGTGCACCCTCATGGGTTGCACTGTAGGCATTATTTAAGGTTCTTGGCAGCGTTCCTTTGGCCCCCAGTTGTAATCCTTTCATTCAATTTACTGTACCTCCATTCAGATACCTAATAAAAGTGATTAGAAATACCATGTTAACCGGTTATTTACGATAAACGAGAATCTTTCATTCGAAACCTTAAGTTTTTACAGTCTTACATTTGTATGTTGTATTTACAAGTAAAAGGTTATGTTCTCATTCAGTTCAATTGCTTAATTCTTGAAACTGAAAAAGTGTGTTGCTGAAAGCCAGGAATACTGTTATAACAGTTATAGTCCACTTCACATAATGCAAAATGAACTCGAAGAATAAAAATAATCAGAGGAAAAGCAGAGACAGCATTCGCTGTACAGAGAGAGAGAGAGAGAGAAGAGAGAGAGAGAGAAAATGCGTGTCAGCGTTAATAGGTATCATAGTTGAAGGGGAACTGGAGGAAAAAATGAAAGGTAAAAGGAAACTCAATAAAAACAAAAATACTTGAAGGCGAAACGTTTTCCAAGAAAAATGAATGTGACCCCAATAAAGAGAAAAATAAATAAAATCTAAAAAAGTGTGACCGTCAATTGCCATCAGAACACGGCTAAAATATTCTTTCAGTTTACGGACATTCTGTGATAAATTATGAGAGACAAAGCAACATAGGTGTTTTCAAACAGACAGCCGAGATCTGGTGCCAAATAAGAGAGTTGAACTGAATTTAGGCCAAAGGTCAAGCACTGGGACCTATGAAGGCATTCAGTGCTCAAACGGAAATTGTCAGTAAAAGGTTTGAAAGGTGTAACAGGAAGAATACCTCGCAGTTGCACTATGAATCAATTGTTAGGAGAGGGTGGAAAGTAAAATGGAAGTATAAGAATATGAAAGGAGGTACAGTAAAAGGAACGAAAGGGGTTGCACCAGGGCCTAAAGGCACGCCGCAAAGAACATTAAGTATATTTTAGTTTTATCGGACCACTGAGCTGGTTACCAGCTCCCCTAGGGCTGGACGAAAGGATTAAGTTTTTTACGTGGCTAGTAACCAATCGGGTTCTTAATAACGGACCTACAGATTACTGTGGAATCCGAACCATTTATATCGAAAAATAAATTTCTAATCACCAGAAATAAATTCCTCTGGGCTACCCCGGATTAATATGAGTATGGAACCCACTCGTCCAGTGGGGAAACTTAAGTAACGCCTAAATAGCACCCCATACGGTGCATTGACGGCACTAACCCATAAGGGGAAATAAGGGAGCGAGTAAAATAAGGTTCCCATTTAATTGGAAGAATTGTCTCTTCCTGTGAACAGGTGGACAGCCGAGGGTCAGAAAGACGAGGAATGTAAAATTCTCTCCGTGTGTAAATATTTTCACAGTAGAAGTATCTGTTATACCAATTATAGAAAAAAAGCATACCTAAAGAAACCAATTCGTGTTAATATCAGGGGATATTTGTCCCTCTGGAAAATAACGGAACACCACCCCAAAAAACACAGTTAACAGTACCGGTTAAGAGCTTTTTTTTTTATTCTTCTTTTATTTCTCCTTTCATTATTTCTCCTTCATTCTGCATTTGTTTTCCCGAACTGGGGCTGTTTCTCTTATTGAGGCCCCTGCGTCTCCAATCACTATACTTTAACAATTGGGTTGTGTCTTGGTAATTAATAATGATATGAATCATGATTATTATTATTATTATTATTATTATTATTATTATATTATTATTATTATTATTATTATTATTATTATTATTATTATTATTGAGAAGATGAACCCTATTTATATGGAACAAGACCACAGGGACCCTTATGACTTGAAATTCAAGCTTCCAAAGTCATAAGAGGTACAGGAGTAACATTTCCAAATTCCTGGGAGCTACGTAGGGGTCCAATCCCCTCTTTTTTGTCCAATTTTGCACCTGGTATGAGGTGTGGGATTACCCTTCCAGTTATTAACCAAGGAGAACACCAGCAGTGGAATGGAAGATAGTTTGAGTCAAAGGCCAAGAGCTGGGACCAAAAAGGTCACTCAGCACTGAAAGGGAAACAGAGTATAAAAGCTTGAAAAGTGTAACAGAAGGAAAACCTCAGTTGCACTATAAAACAACTGCTAGGAGAGGGTGGCAAGAACGATTAAAGAAAGAATGAACAAAGGTACAGTAAAAAGAATGAAAGAGGTTGCCTCTAGGGACGAATGGACGCCGCAAAGAAACTACTATGAGATTCAGGGTCTCTGTAACACGGTGGACTTTTCTCCTTGTCAAAGCATCGGATGTAGCTGAAAGTTGACATATGTATATTTTACAACCACACACAAATTTTGTCAGCATTATCAACAACCTAAACCCGATAGTTTTAATTTTTATAGAGTAAAAATGATCTAGCCGACGCCATGGCCAATGATTACGAGCCAAGAGTCGAAAAACATTCATTACGTAAGCAAGGTAAACAAACACCTTTTGACTAAATGTTGCCCCGCCCATCCACCAGACAGAAATTCCATCGGCTCTGAAACCCAAAGACTTTATGAATGGCGGAACGATACATAGATGTGTGGGTGGGGTATCAGTGCTAGCGTAGTAATACTACTGTAGCAGTAGTGCCGCAAACAGTATAGCAGTAATATACATGAATTAAACGTTTAGACCAACTGCTGGGATCCTTGAGGATCATTTAGCACTTCTTACAACTACTCGAGAAATTAGTTTTTATAGCCAGAAGTTAAATTTTCTAATCCAACAATGCCAATGGTAGCCTTCAGTGTTATCCTGAATTATAAACGAGCGAAAGTGGGTGGAGCCTCATGAAGTCACCATTCTGACGATAATTATTGGTGAAGGTTTAAAGCCAATATACGGTACCGGCTATTTTTTTTTTTTTTCAGTAAATAGGTAGATAGCCAATAAATAAAAATTGCTTGACATTGGATATAGCAGTTATCAAATCAAGCTTGTCTACTATGTTTTTGGTAATTACCAACTATTTCCTACATCTTGGCAATCTGATTGTGACCTATAAAGTAGACTGTAATTTCTTTTGGAAACCATATTTTGGGAGTAGGACTAATAATCGAAGTGTTTTTGTATTTATTAACATATTTTGATGGTTTGTTCATTATGACAATTATCAGTGGAGAGGTTTCCAGAGTTCATAAAGGTGTACTGCTTTGCTTGTATTTAAATTTGTATGTCATTGTTGCCAGAGGTTTAGCCTTCGTTACGTATAGCCAATCATCCATCAAGAAAGAGGGAAGAAATGATGTCATAAGTTACCGTAACGAGTGCGTTCGAAACCTTTTCTCTGAGTAAGTTGGCCCGTCTTCAAAAAAGGTCACTTTTACATTATAAGTACCAAATTTATTCAACCTACGTAGTGCAGAATACACTCAAAATTTATGTGTTGATATAATATGTATTCTGAATAAGCGTTTATATTATGAAATGCATAGATAAAAAAATTATTGCGAAAAAACCGTGTTACAGAGGCCCTGAATCTCATAGTAAGTAATGCCTACAGTGCACCGCATGAGGCGCACCGTCGGCATTACCCACCTACAGGAGAGGATCTGTAATAGAATTGTAGTACTATAAATATACCAAAATGTGACTTTCATTTAAATCAAATGAAACCTAAGCAAAATAGAATCGAGAAAGGCGAGTGATTCTACTACTCCCTCTAATGTCGGGAATATTTTCAGTATTGGTTTGCTCAGACTACGTGGCCTCATGTCAGCACGACCCTTTGCTACGAACGACCAGTAAGAGTGCTCAAGCGATAGTCTTCAGTACATTTCTTAAAGGCTGGGTATTCACGCTCAGGTTTACCTGTCAGTTTCACCTGCGACCGTTCGACGGTTGAGTGTCCACACGAAAAGAGTAAAATTGTCAGTCGGGTTGTCAACTCGAGGTCATTGTCCTCATTTCTCGCCTTCTGCCTTCGTCGTGGCGACACTACATGGCACCGATAGTATCTCTGCTGGCTTTTGAGGAGGCGTAATATACTAGACTAGCTTCCGCGGCAATATTGCTTAATAATAGGATAGAGCAAAAAGGCGAAATAAAGTTATCGCTTATTAAAGAGAGACGCCTATTCTCATGCAATATTAATAAATAAGGTTAAATTCGAACTGGGGGTTGATTCAGTTATTTATGAAATGGACCATGAATCGACTGTCTCTAGTAAACATCTTTCATTAAAAGGCAGGCGGGCACTAGCCTAGGCCTATACCAAATTGTCAGTGTCACATGGAAATGTCTACAAATAGCGCCGCAGGGTCTATCAATGAAACGAATTAGGCCTATACATAGTTTATTCATATTCTGGCCCAAGCGGCTGAGATCCTTCTCAGGCTATATGCAGAGGCGAACTGTCATAACTAAATATATTATATAATTATTAACTAATAATGATTTAATATATAAGAAAAAACTGTTACATAGACAGGGTTTAAAATTTTCCTATGTACCTCGTAACAATAAACGAACCCATTTAAAGAAATTCCACAATAAATAACAAAGAGATGTTATGACCCACAAACATATGCAAGATGCAATTCGATCACGTTATCAACCTATCAAAACTAAGAGATCCCAAACTAACATTTTGTAAACAAACGAGAATTTCAAAGTAAGTCAACACATGAATTTCACATGCCAATTGCCGCCGTGCGTTTCACATTTTATTCGCGTTGTGACTGACATCTAATAGTCACAGAGTTTCCAATTCAGAATTAATTTCACAGGTAACCAATCAACCATTGTGCCGAAGCAGCACGAAGTAAAGAACGGAATGTTTAGGAGCAATAAATAATTGAAACCCGTCCGTGTTTATTTCCCCAGTGTTCAAGATGTTTCAATTTTTGACGATGGGCCTGATGAGGATCAATCAACTTTTAATTCACATGCCAATATTCAAGTGACATTTCAATTAGTGGCTATTGAAAGAAGAGAACAGACTGGAAAAAAAAACCCAAAGAATAGGAAAGCTCATTTATTACTCTCGGCTTAAGGGGATGTACCTGATATTACATGAAGCCCGAGGTGATTTGCTTTGCATAATGGGTCCTCTGCACTTTTTGATGGACTTTCAGATTTAAGCCTGTTTTGAAGCGCGGCTGTAATGAACTGGAGTTGATTTAATGAATAATATTCAGTGTGCGTAGATTTCTGAAGAATTGTGACATTACTGCATAATTGCATTACTACCGCAATACAATACTCACTTTTAATTTAGTAGTTTACTTACATATTTATCCATCTATTTATGAAGTTGTTAATTTATATTGTCTGATTTTAATAAGTGATCTCTTCTTTCTGCATTTCCTATTCCTTGCTGTCACTTCTTTCTAATGAACACCATATTCTTTGGAGGCTGGAATTTCAACTCAATGGCCCAGGAGGTGGGCTTGTTCCATATGAATAGGGTTCATCTTCTGACTAAAATAATGATAGTGATAATAATATTAAAGTCAAAAACATCCTTCCTCATACTATTACTTTAGAACATAAACTCATCGAATCAAATCATAACTACTTGACTGTCACAACTCATAATTCACTTGACAACGATCATTAATTTTTACGGTGAAAACATCATGGGAAAGGAACCCTAAAGGCTGGATCACACATCGGTGACTAGAGCCCGCGACGTCGTGGACCTCGGAAACAAAAAAAGAAAAATAACTGATTACGACAATAATACGATGCACGCAATGTACAATTACGACAGCATTACGTACGTCGAGATGAGATTTGCGACATACGTAGACATACACGTATGTCGCCGATGATCTAGGCCACACAACTTTTAAGTTTATTTTTATTTTTATTTTTTTGGGGGGTGGGGGGGTGGGGGGGGCGAACGGCGGCTGACGTTAAATGCAATTTCGTCAGTTACGACATAAGTAATAAAGAATCAGACATATGCGACGTACATAAACTGTGTCATGAACGTGTTGCAATGTATATATTTAAAAGCGGGTTGATGCGAGTTTGCACTCATTCCCTTTGCAGGTGCTGCAGACAAAGGCACAAGATGGACAAACAGGAAGTTGTGAAGACTGAGCAATAGCTGTAGGTGATATTAGACATTTTAAATGATAATCCTGAACTTGCTCTGGCCATGATGGTTCATTACAATGCCATCTTGATGTTAAGAACAATGAAAATACGGCAGGAACGAAAGTGCAAGAAGCAAAAGAAACGAAGCTGGAGATGTTGGATGAGGTCCTACTTACAAAGAAGAGAGGAGAAAGGTTACTACGACAACCTGATGAATGAATTGGCAATTGAAACTCCAAGTCTGTACCGGAACTTTACAAGGATTACAGAGGAATTTTCCTTGAAATTGTTGAACGGGTCTTGCCCTATGATGAACCCATACCCTGCACG
>NC_087218.1:28082384-28104884 GCF_015104395.2 Macrobrachium nipponense | reverse complement strand
TTCCGACACATGGCATAATGATTTAGAAATAGCCTTGGCCACGGTAAACTGCCACTCTTTGAGGGGAAAAAACGAAAATATAAATGCAAATAACCGAAGATAAATACAAAGAACTAGAAAAAAAAAATATGCATAAAAAGTAAAAAGGGAATAAATAGTTATAAAGCAGAAAGAAAGTTGCGAAAACCATTTAGAAATTGGTGACATTCATACAAAGTGAAGAATTATGAAAAGAAATAAAAAATAAAAATCAGCCGGATATGCATGTATTCAGTTACATATACGATTACGAGTAAAAGAAACAAAATTGACAACAGTATTCATGGAAGCACGAGAGAAAAAAAATGCCTGTTCGTAGAACACTATTAATAAATATGAAATATATTAGTTATTATTCCCAGAATATTTCTTTAAAAGCTCTTCATCTAAAAAAAATGGAAAATTCAACAAAAATAAAAATGAATAATCTCTGACGAGGCTGGAAGGAATCAACATCGCCTCCATGGAAACCAAACCTAGATAAATTAATCTGCATCAAAATACACCACTTTTATTTACCTTTTTTTTTTTTAAAAAGAGGTATGATCAGACTTGGGCGTCCAAAAGCAATTAGCCGAGGCCCGAGATCAGGCAAAGATCGCGGCATTATCGAGGGGTAAAATCTGCTTATGCTTATGGACGAATCAAAGCAGTGATATCGTAGGATATCGCCGACATCCTTCGTATCATATCATAGTAACATCCATCGTAGGATATCACATCACTGTGATATCCTACGATGGATGTTACTGTGATATCCTATGATGAGTGTGACTCTGATGTCCTACGGTGGATGTTACTGTGATATCCTACGATGGATGTTACGATGATATGATACGAAGGATATCAGTGATATGCTACGATGGATGTTATTGCGATATCCTACGACGGGTGATACTGTGATTACCTATGATGGTTGTTACTGTGATATCCTATTAAAGATATCAGTGACATCCTACATGGATGTTACTATGGTATCCTACGATGGATGTTACTGTTATATCCTACGATGGGTATCACTGTGAGATCCTACAATGGATGTTACTGTATCCCCACGATGGATATCACTATTATAGCCAACGATGGATATCACTGTGATTTCCTACAATGGATATCACATCGATATCCTACGATGGATGTTTACTGTGATAGCCTACGATGTATATCACCTCATTATATTTTATGATACATGTTACTATGACATCGTATGATGGATATCACTGTGATATCCTACGATGGATGTTACTGCGATATACTATGATGGATGTTACAGTGATATCCCAGGATGGATGTTACTGTGATATCCTGCGATGGATGTTATCGTGATATCGTACAATGGATATTACTGATATCATACGATGGATATTGCTTATATCCTATGATGGATGTTATCATGACTTGCTAAGATGGATGTTACTGTCATATCCTGCGATAGGTTTCGCTGCAAAAAAACCGCACGATATGGTTTCATAAACATTTTGAGTATCGATACTATACTCTGTTTTTTTTTCCATCTGTCCATCCGCCTGTGTGTTTTGTATGGTAACACTGCGTCCCGGGCTTTAAATAGTTACGCTGTGTAAGTTTTTAGGTAAATAAAAGGATATCTGGGTGTACATTTGCAACTGAAAAGTGTCTTAATAATTTACTGTATGCGAATTACACCGTTAATATTCGAAATAGGATATTGTTATTATTGTTGAATGGAAGCTGAATGTAACTATCTAAAGCCCGGGATGCAGTGTTACCATACGCAAACACCACAGGCGGATGGACAGATGGAAAAAAACCGAGTATAATCAACATGCGTAGCACTCCAAAAAGCCCATTTCTCCATACGTAGGTGATTAGCATCGAAACATAAGATACGGAAGTTGTTTATGAAACTATGTCGTACGGTTTCTACTACCTTGTACTCGAGTCTCCCTCTCAAAAAAAAAAAAATAATAAAAAAAAATAAATAAATAAATAAATAAAAATTAATTGAGCAATGAATTAAATAAAAAACTATCTCATTTTCACAGAACTAAATAAAAACCTCCCACGGCGACAAAAAACTCCCAACAGATCAAACACAACGGACCTCGTGAACGGGGGAGAAAAAAAATCAGGAAAATAATTCGGAATAACTGTATTAATCGGCCGTAACGACAATAATATTTGTTTTCATAAAGCTTATTCATTCTATTCATCATTCATCCTTTGACATTCACTAGGTTATACAGGGGACGCGGCGCTGCTCAATTCGATGAAAAATTATTCATGTAATGAACACGCAAAAAAAAAAAAAAAAAAAAAAAAAAAAAAAAAAAAAAAAAAAAAAAAACAGGATGAGCCAATACCATTAATGAAACCAATTCTCCGGCGATGAATTCTTTTGCGGAAAAATGCCGATGCGGAATTGGGTTTCGATAAGTTTTTTACTTTGTTTTTCTTTTATTATGAGAGAAAACGGATCAAAAAAATGGGAGGGGCGTTTGGGAAACTGTGACAGTTTGCTTTTCACTATTCGGTTAATGCTATGTTGATAAAACGAGAACCGCCATCAGTTGACGAAAAAAAAAAAAAAAAAAAAAAAAAAAGCGATCGTTTTCATCGACGCCATTTCTCTGCTTTTTTTGTTTTTTTACTGACTGACGATCGCCGAAAATAAGATATTTGCCGTAAATACCGTCGTTTAGTACAGTTCATTAATATTTATTACTAGATCACAGATTCACTTCGTAAAGGGACGAAGATAACCGAGCTCCCTTTTGGAACTTCTCACTTCTGGTTCACAATCTCTCTCAGTAGCAACCGTCACCTTTTCGTACTTGGACGATTTTAAACCCGACAGGAAAGGAAAGGAATGAAATATCAAATCCACACCAAAAGCCAAGTCCCGGTACCTATGAGGCCATTCGTCACTGAAAGAAAAATAGAATAAAGAGGTTTCTAGTGTATAACAGGAGCAAAAACTTAGAGATGCGCTATGAAATAATTGTTAGAAAAGGGTGGAGAGTTAAGATGGATGAGACGAATATGAACAGAGGTGTAGTAAAGGAAGGAAAGAATATAGGATTTGCAGGTAGGGGCCACTGAGACGCTGCAAAGACCATTAAGTAATGGCTACAGTGCGTGATATGAGGTAGGTATATATATATATATATATATATATATATATATATATATATATATATATATATATAAAATATATATATATATATATATATATATATATATATATACAGATATATATATATATATATATATATATATATATATATATATATATATATATATATATGTAGTGTGTGTGTGTTGTGTTTGTCTATTATATGTATGTATATATATATATATATATATATAATATATATATATATATATATATATATATATATATATATACCATATATATATATATATATATATATATATATATATATATATATATATATATATATATATGGTGTTGGTGTTTTATACCGACGGCGCTGCTTACTAATTATAGATTAAAACTTCATGATGTCGTCCGGGTTTTCAATATTTGTACTTTCGTCTTCGACCTACTGCTGATTTGATTTTCTGAAAATCTCTACATGTCCCGCTTACATATTTAATCAAGCAGTATCGCTCAATTTTCAATATTCATTCCTACTACCTGGAATTGGGAAGATAGTTAAATGAAAGTATTTCAAAATATTTGTATGAAAAATAGTAACCCCCCAAAAATAAATAAATGAGATCGTAATGGATCATTATTTTCTCAGTATTTTTTTGACAAAAATTATGACGTCATCGTGACGTCAACGAGTCCATGAAACATTTTTCCACCAAGTTTATTGTCTTTCCACCAATGCCGCAGATATAGAGACGCCATTGAATAATATATTATTGCATTATGACTGCACTCGGCATGAAAAGTACACGCGTAAACATAATGCAAAATAAATCTACCAATCATTGAAAAAGTGAATGCCTCCAACGTCATTTTAAATCAGGAGACAATGCCTTTTGCAATAATAATTGACAGCCAGAAATAAAAGGAACGGAGCATTTCAGAATAAAAAAATAAATCACTTCATGTTCAATATGTTCAGTACGAAACCTGATATTTCATAATTTTTTTTTTTTTTCAAAACCAAAACAAAACAAAAATTGGAAATAATCATCGAAAAACCACATAATAAATTAGTGGTCCATTTCAGAACAAAAAATAATTCACTTCTTGTTCAGCACGAAAATCGATGATATTTCATAATCCTGCTTTCATTCAAAAGCAAAACGAATACAAATCTAGTTTAGCAGCCAGAAGGATGAACGTTGTCCTTCCTGGGAAAAAAAGGAAAAAATGTACAGGTAAATGGCTTACATTTCCTAATCTAGTTTACGAAGAATCTTGCTAAAAGCACAAAAACTAAAAGCTGAATAGAGAAAAAAGAAAAAAACACACACACACAGAAAGAAGCGTGCTCCATTTCAAACGAAGGTTTGGAAAAATTGTCCCGTTTGAAAAAAACTAAAATCTTGACATATAAGTATTCTTTCAATGATTTTTGTTCACAACCGTGAAAGTTTCATACAACGAACGATAAAAATATTGAATTATACAGTGTCTTTTTTCCTTGTTTCCACTGAAGGAAAATGATTCTGTAAATATACTTTGATAGAACTAAAAAATGAAACGCAACATAAGAGACCTATAAATAACATCTCTTTTTATTCGTGTTTGCCTTTTTTATGTTTTGCTTCATGAGCGTTATTCAACTGAGATTTTGCTTTAAATAGAGCAAAGACATTTTAGAATTCGAATCATATTTGTTTAACAATTAACTATAATAATAATGCCATATCTTACAATATTACTGATCACTGATTAAGATTTAAATGTACACTATATTGTACATTATAAACTCTCATGCTGACGATACTGCGGCCATTTTAATCTAGATTTGTCAAGAATGCTACAATAATACAGCAAACTACGATACACGCAATAAGTATAATCTGTCGGTTAAAATATTATACAATTAACGATATCTTACACTATTACCGGTCAGCAAATGATTCATCACTATACCCTATCACTCCAATTGAATCCTTAACAAATATAAAAAACCAAACGAAAACTTTCTCTGTAATACCATAACATTACTAGTAATTGTAAGGTCCCTGTTTGTAATAGATAATAAAAATGAAAGAGTTAATTAATATGAAATGATAACCTGAATCCGAAAGCGAATAAACGACTAAGGGGAAAAATAAAAAAAATATAATTGAAACTATACGAGATAATTGATGGATCTAATAATCATAACGTTCATAATCTGATAAGGGAATACAAGTTAGCAAATCTAATTAAGGGAAAATAATTTTATGTTAAATGTTTAACCATCCACATCCATTAACTCAGAAAAAAAGTATTCCGATTCCACCTAAATTGTCCGATGTTATTATCTCCTACCATGCGAAATTAATATTATCAATTCCAAGCTCAAAACATTTTCAGATTACAAAAGAAACATCTATGCTCGTTGCGTCACTACAAAGTACACTGAATAGTGTAAACTGAATATTGAAATATATGCATATATTTATACTATATATGTATATATATATTATATATATATATATATATATATATATATATATATATATATATATATATATATATATATATATATACATATATATATATATATATATATATATATATATATATATATATATATATATATATATATATATATATATATATATATATATATATATATATATATATATATATATATATATATATATATTATATATATACGTATATATAATTTGGACAAGCGTATCCACAAAAGCGCAATGATTTCGAGGCCATTATGACTGTTACAATTACATATGAATCTGGTAAAGTGACCAGTAGATTCTACATCAATATTTCAGCCTAAAAAGGAATAAAAAACAATTGCCCAGTTGGCTACGATGGTGAGATGGGTCTATTCCTGCTCTAATAAATATACCTGAAAACGACAGAAACGACAAGAATATTATATGAGAGGCGATAAACTTTTAATTTTCTCGAGGTCAGGTCGGCAACGTGACCTAGTCGTGGTTATGGTATCTCGGGTTAGTTTCCCGCTACCGGACATCATAATTTCTTGCACTTGGATCTCAAGGTTAGTAGTGACAAGTGTATCCAAAAAACGCGGGAAGAATTCGAGAAGTTAAGAGGGTCATTGTAGCTATTAAAATTACGTATCCATCTGGTAAAAAGTGACCTGTAGATTCTAAAGTATAAACACACATTTATAACACACATTATATATATATAATATAATATAATATATCTATTATATATATATATATATATATATATATATATATATATATATATATATATATATATATACGAATACCAATTTCATCTGCGGCCCAAACACTGGAATAAAATAATGCATCAACACATTACAAGATGGTAAAGTATCCTACCGACAAAGCCATTTTCATTATTCATCGGCCTCAAGTTTTATTTAAGTTCAAATCCGATTTACAAAACGATGTACACTAGTTACAGAGAGAGAGAGAGAGAGAGAGAGAGAGAGAGAATTTTAAGCTAGAGGCAAATACTTACATACCAAAAACAACCTTCAAATCTTCGAAAGAAAAATATACGAGTTAAATGCTGAACCTGCTTTTCATACAAAAGATATGCGGAAGGCTCTTTAACTTTCCCGACGAGGGGTCAAGGGTCACATAGCTTAAATGCTATTTTGAATAGATGAATCTTACAGGTTCTCAATGAAATATACCACTTTTTATGCTAGTTAACAGTTAATATTGGAGAGGCGTGGGTAACCTAATCAGTTCTTAATTATTAAAATTTCTTCAAAATTTCAACAACAAAATTTTTTCATATATTTTCACTGTGTTTTTTTTTTTGCTATCTATTCCGTCTAATTTTTACAGCTATTTTCCATTGCATTTTTTTAAATCTTCAGGTTCAATGAGACAGACAGCCCGGTGCCCTTTTCTTGCCCGGGCCCAAAGAAAGAAGGAAAGGAGAAATAAAATAAGGAATACCATTAGATCTCGTACGGACAGAAACACACACCACACACAATATATATATATATATATATATATATATATATATATATATATATATATATATATATATATATATATATATATTAGGGCTTTTGCCTTGTATGATAAGGCGCCCTATGAGGTAATGTTAGACTAGCGATAATCTTACGCTAAGTCGGTTGGTATTGCACTTCCATCTTCAATGGAGTGTCTGGGGGTTTGTAGATCACTTACGAAGTCGGTATTATCTTGTTAGTTATTACGAAGATGTGTTAAACTCATGGTGAGGAGTTCTTGTAGAAAACACGAAATATAAAAATATATGTATTCTTCTGAAGTTTTACATGCTGAAGATCAGATATGATTGTACAAGTCTTCTAATAACGATAGCTTGATCGCTTCTGCCAATGATGATGGCTAATCCTATTCCTCTACATGATAAAGCTTAGGTAAAGAGGTACAGGTCTTCTAATGACGATAGCTAACTCTGTTCTGCCTGTTCTACATCTCTGTTACAAGTTATGAAGGAAGCAGATAGTAGCTCGAACATATGAACATACTATCAGATGACATAGTTACATACGAACACACAATCAAATGAGACACGCTACAGATCACGTAGGCGGTAGTTGTCTCAAGCAGGGAGCTTGGACTAATGTTTATAAACAATTGAATGACTACAGGTGACGGCATGTTATCTTAGCCTACTTTTATTGTATACGTCATCTTTAGCGTCTCTAGTCTGATCACATTCCTGCAAGCAATCTGGTCTTTTATATATATGGACTAACATTCCATATTTTTATTATGTAAACACTTACTATATATATATATATATATATATATATATATATATATATATATATATTATATATATTATATATTGCTACTTTCAAAATGCATGTTTCCCCTCTTTGAAATGTCATGTAACATTTTTTCAGATTCCTAGATAGCTTAGAAATAGCATGTTTTAAGATGTGTGTTCAGATTTCGCATTACTTAATGTAAAAGAATATATATTAACGTAGAATGTAAAAAGAGAGAGATCTCCGTTTGCTTCCCTAATCTGTCATCACGTGTGGTAGCGAGCGAGCTGGAGACTTGCGTTGTCATCAAAACATGTCAATTTTAATTGTCGCCCAGCCTCCGTCTCGATCGAGTCGGGTACGTCTTTCTTTTTTTTAACAGACTCGTCTTGTACGCGTATATCTTTGTCAAGTCCCACGTGGGTATTCCACATTTTGTATGCGAGATTGCATCAGATTTCCAAGCTTCTGGAAGCATTCGTGACAAGAACGTTTTGTATTATCTGCTCTGTTGTTTCCGTAAAGGAAGAGATTTCATTCGATCATAGAACCTCGAGACAGTTAGATATCTCTCTCTCTCTCTCTCTCTCTCTCTCTCTCTCTCTCTCTCTCTCTCTCTCTACATCGAGATTATATTAACGTAACGTAAATTGGTCACTCGTAACGTTTTAGAATTTCATGTTTGATATTTCTTAGAATTTATTTAGTGTTATTTAGTTTCTTTTGTGGAATCTGAACAGACATTATTTCGTAACGGCGCCTGGTTTTTGTGAAATTGTGTAAGACAAGACTGCAGCAGAGAAAGAAGTTGGTATACCAAAAAGGTAAAGTGTGTTATATTTTTATTAGTTGCAACTAATAACGGTTAGGAACTGTGTTTAACTAATAACTAAAAGTTAATCAGAAAAGTGTTTGGTTAACTAATAACTAATAACGGATAGGAATTGTGTTTAACTAATAATGGATAGAAAGTGTGGTTAACTAATAACAGGTGTTTACGAAGGTTTGGTAAAAACTGTTGGTTACAGTGTTTTTGAGTGAAAACATTTACACTTTTACACATTGCTGATTTTTTGTGTGTGTTTGTTCCATTGTTTGTGCACTATTTCGTTTTCTTATTGAAGTGTGTCTTTTTATTTTATATTTTCATTTGCATTCACAATTTAATTGACTTAGTTATTTTCATTGCTTAATCATTGCACATTTAATTAAATTTAACACTTGTGAATTAATTTGCATTTACTTAGAATTCTTTTCAAGATTTATTATTGTTTAGTACTTGTGAATTAATTTCTGATTTCAATTATTGCCTAACACTTTTGAATTTTGATTGAATTAATTTTCTTGAATTTTGTGATAAATTAATTTTGATTTAATTTTACTTAATTTGATTCAAGAATTAATTAAACTTTACTTTGTTTTCAAGTAACAGTAATTTTCCCTGATATTGTGAATTTCACTTATAAATTTTGAATTTAATAATAAATTTTTGTATTTAAAATTTTTATAAGTGTTTTCTTTGTCTTACACCAGTATAATTATATTTGATTATGACTATATTGATGATAGGTAGAAAAATAGAGTGGTAATTGATTTGCTTTCCTTCAATTTTCTTGAAGTGACTTAGAACCAGGGAAGTACTTAGACTTCTGAAATCAGGGAAATACTTAAACTTTCAAAGTTGTTGATGGAGTGATGCCCTTTGATTAATTTAATTACTTACAAGATTTACCTCACACCTGTTTTGATGAACTTAGTATGATTTTCGAAAATACTGGTAAGTATTAAGGGATCACTGTTGCCTTTAGAGTATTCAGTCGTTTAAACGTGTTATGAGGGTTCAGGTTCTGGCTTTTTGTGAAGTAATGTTTGATGCATGGTAACCAGATACTTGGCACTTCGTAACAATATATATATATATATATATATATATATATATATTATATATATATTATATATATATATATTATATATATTATATATATTTTATATATATATATATATATATATATATATATATATATATATATATATATATATATATATATATATATATATATATATATATATATATATATGATTATAATAGCATGTGATTCATTCATCACAAATATCCACAGGTGAAAAATGTGAGGCGGGGTGTAGGTCCTGACCGGTTTCGATTTATTTCCAAGCCACTGACGAATTACTGATGCATAGTATTAGGATTCACAAGTATATATACTACAGAGACAGTGCTGACGAACATACACACAACCGTTTGAGACTGCAGATCCACCCACAGACAGGTGTCAAGGCAGGAGTGGCTTTCAAAAATCATTTGGCTAAAATTTACAATAAATTCTCAAGGTACACTACCGATAAACGTACCCACCGTAGGAGACAACAAGTCCACACCTGACAGGTGTCAGGGAGGCGGGGTTGGAAATCTCATTACCACTGTACACCCTTACTGTGTTTACAAATATAATAATCCTATTTCCATACATCTCTACTGCCTACCTTAAAATTTAAACAATTTACACATTTCTTTTGATATTAAAGGATCAAGTTTATATATTCCTTGACTAATGTTCATATTACTGTTGTAACTGTCTTTTATAAAGCTAGATTCAATGATATTACTTTCCATTGCATTATTAGAACATACCATCTTTTTTGCCCCTTCCCAGTTAATAGCATGATTGTTCTCACTAACATGAACAAAAATACCACTATTTCCCTCTGCATATATCACACATTTTTTATGTTGTTCTACTCTCTTTTCCAGTGCTTTACCGTTTGACCAATGTAATAGTTGTCACAAGACTTATATGGAATTTTATATGCACATCCTTTAGTAGTGTTGGGGGAGTTCTTGATAAGTACCAAATATTTTGTGTTGTAAGGTTCTTTTTGGTTTTGATACATGGTCTTTTTTGCCGCTTCTAATGCATTGTTTAATACACTGTCCGGATATTTCAGTTTCTTGCCTGTATTCCGAATCTTATCTATTTCCTCATCTATATATGCTGGGCTACATACCCATAGTGCTCTTAGAAACATAGATGCAAACACCGATTTTTTTAACCTTAATGTTTTGTCCAGAATAGAAATGCACATAGGAAGAAATATATGTAAGTTTTCTGTAAACACTATATTTAAAGCCACTATTATTTCTCCGTATGAGGACATCCAAAAATGCCAGGTACCCATCTTTTTCCATTTCCTTTGTAAATTTAATTAATGGTACTAATTGATTTAACCTAGCAACGAAATTATTTACATCTTCAATCCCTCGCCATACACAAATTATGTCATTAAAATATCCGAACTATACTACATTGCGTGGAATTAGGTTGTTTAATATTTTCCTTTAAAAAATTTCCTTGTATAAGTTACTTAGCACTGGGGACAGAGGGTTTCCCATTGCCATACCAAAATTTTGTGAGTAAAATTTTCCATTAAATTCAAATTTACATTCTTTCACAGCATAATTAATCAGTTCAATAACGTGCTTTTAGAAAATGAGATACCCAGCTGTGTGTTTCTAATGTTTCAGACAAAAACTCCAGTAGATCATCAATTGGTACCTTAGTGAATAGTGACACTACATCAAAACTCACAAACTTCGATTCACTATTAACAAGTACACCATTTAGTTTATTTATCAAGTCCACATTATTCTCTCTCTCTCTCTCTCAAACTGTATGTATGTATGTATGTATGTATGTATGTATGTATGTATGTATATATATATATATATATATATATATATATATATATATATAAATATATATATATATGCATACAGTTTTGAGAGAGAGAGAGAGAGAGAGAGAGAGAGAGAGAGAGAATATTGTGGACTTGATAAATAAACTAAATAGTGTACATGTTAATAGTGAATCGAAGCTTGTGAGTTTTTGTGTAGTATCACTATTCACTAAGGTACCAATTGATGATCTACTGGAGTTTTTGTCTGAATCTTTAGAAATAATAATAATAATAATAATAATAGTTGTCGTAGTCTTGAAATGGAGAAACTATTCCACACTTATCAATGGGTATATATATATATCCATGCATAACTGTCGATTAGTTTCTCAAATAATAATAATAATAATAATAATAATGATAATCATCATCATCATCATCATCATCATCATCATCATCAGGAGAGTTAGAAACTGGCTATTTTCGTAAAATTGTTAATTTCCAAAGGCAAATTTACTTTGACTCTTCGTCTTTTAACGTGGCAAAATGATTAGTAGGTTCTAACCTTCGCTCTTCCACGAGCAGCCTTTGGGAACCAGTGTTTTTCTAAAGCAAATATTCCCTCTCGGTTTCAGATGTAAGTATTGCTCGAGCGAAAAAAATAATATATATGAAGACCGATCTGAGCAGTCAGCATTTCCGAATATACTAAAATTGGCAGAATGGCGGCGAATCACATGGACACGCGCCAGTCTCCGAGCGCAAAGGTATAACGAGATACATTTTGCAAATTATTTCAGTCGTATATTAGTTGAAATGATTTTTGCATACAAAGAGATAGAGAGAGAGAGAGAGAGAAAGAATATTTTCACGCAATTATACAACCAAATCACCACCGTCTTTAAGGTACTCCAACTGCACCTTCTTGTTCACGAGACGAGGTTTACTTTGACATCTGGCAGCGATCGTAACAGATATCAATACCTCCTTTACCACAGCTGGCTGAATAAAACCCCCAAGAAACGGGACAGTAAAGTGCAAGAAGGCAATTATTACCATAAATGTAACTAATCATTTCATGATTCCTCATTCCTCATCTGGTCTTGCGAGTCCATATCGAAGTAACGATAACTTTTCCGGTCAAGACTGAAGGACAAAATGAACCACGAATCTCTTACGCCTAAAAAACAAAAGCCCAATTTAAAAAAATAACCATAACGTGACGGGAATATTTTGAAGTAATAAAAGTCCAGACTTATGTAAGATGTGTATTTAAAAATTCTTAAAAGACAGGAGCTTTCGTTTACTTGATCAGTAGACGACCTCAGCCGTACTGATTTTTCCATTCTAAAAATATACAAGAAGTTACGAAGGACAGGCAAGACGCTGGAACCGTCTCCAAGGGAGATAACAACAAAAACATGATTGGGATAGTTTGTTTTTGTTGTTATCTCCCTTGGAGACGGTTCCAGCGTCTTGCCTATCCTTAGTTCGTAACTTCTTGTTTATTCTTTAAATGGGAAAATCAGTACGGCTGATGAGGTCTACTGATCAAGTAGACGAAAGCTCCCGTCTTTTAAGAATTTTTTAATACACATCTTACATAAGTCTGGACTTCTATTACTTCAAAATATTCCCGTCACGTTATGGTGATTTTTTAAAATTGTGCTTTTGTTTTTAAGGCGTAAGAGATTCGTGGTTCCTTTTGTCCTTCAGTCTTGACCGGAGAAGGTGCAGTTAGGAGGACCTTAATTGCGTGAAAATATCCTCTCGTGTGTGTGTGTGTGTGTGTGTGTGTGTGTGTGTGTGTGTGTGTGTGTGTGTGTGTGTATGCAGAAATCATTTCGACTAACACGACTGAAATCATTAGCAAAATGTATCCCCTTATACCTTTGCGCTCGGAGACTGGCGCTTGTCCATGTGATTCGCCGCCATTCTGCCAATTGTATTATATTCGGAAATGCTGACTGTTCAGATCGGTCTTCATATATATTATTTTTCTCGCTCGAGCAATACTTACATCTGAAACCGAGAGGGAATATTTGCGTTAGAAAAACACTGGTTCCCAAAGGCTCCGCGTGGAAGAGCAAAGGTGAAAACCTACTGATCATTTTGCCACATTAAAGGACGAAGGGTCAAATTAAATTCGCCTTTGGAAATTGACGATTTTTTCGAGAATAGTTTAGTTTCCAGCTCTAGTCAGTTTCTAGCTCTCCTGATTATTATTATATTATTATTATTATTATTATTATTATTATTATTATTATAAAAAATCCACAATTATTTATCAAAATTATATTTCTATGTATAAAACAAAGACCTTCGAACACCTGAACGGTGTTCCTATCAGTGTAGACGTTAAAATGTAACGTCTACACTGATGAGGAACAGTTAACCGTTCAGGTGTTCGAAAGACTTTGTTTTTTACATAGAAATATATTTTAATATTTAATTGTGGATTTTTTAACAATTTGTTTTCCCGAGACTGTGAATTTCTTAACAAATAATATATTACCATTATTATTATTATTATTTTTATTATTATTATTATTATTATTATTATTATTATTATTATTATTATTATTATTATTAGTTATTATTATTATTATATTATTATTATTATTATTTTATTTTTATTTTTTTTTTATTTATTTTTTTTTTTGCCTCTATCACAGTCCTCCAATTCGACTGGGTGGTATTTATAGTGTGGGGTTCCGGGTTGCATCCTGCCTCCTTAGGAGTCCATCACTTTTCTTACTATGTGCGCCGTTTCTAGAATCACACTCTTCTGCACGAGTCCTGGAGCTACTTCAGCCTCTAGTTTTTCTAGATTCCTTTTCAGGGATCTTGGGATCGTGCCTAGTGCTCCTATGATTATGGGTACAATTTCCGCTGGCATATCCCATATCCTTCTTATTTCTATTTTCAGGTCTTGATACTTATCCATTTTTTTCCTTTCTTTCTCTTCAACTCTGGTGTCCCATAGTATTGCGATATCAATGAGTGATACTTTGTCAATCAACGTCACGTCTGGTCTATTTGCACGTATCACCCTACCTGTTCTGATACCATAGTCCCAGAGGATCTTTGCCTGTTCGTTTTCTATCACTACCTCAGGTTGGTGCTCGTACCACTTATTAATGCAAGGTAGCTGATGTTCCTTGCACAGGCTCCAGTGGAGGCCTTTTGCCACTGAATCATGCCTCTTTTTGTACTGGTTCTGTGCAAGTGCCGGGCATTCGCTTTCTATGTGGTTTATGGTTTAATTTTTCGTATTGCTGTTATCATTCCTTCAGTTTCCTTCTTTAGCTCTCCCCTCTGTAGCCATTGCCATGTGTCATCGCTGGCTAGTTCTTTAGTCTGTCTCATGTATTGTCCGTGCATTGGTTTGTTGTGCCAGTCCTCTGTTTATTTCTGGGTCTTCGTCTACTTTTATTAGTCCTTCTTCCCATGCACTCTTTAGCCACTCGTCTTCACTGGTTTTCAGATATTGCCCCAGTGCTCTGTTCTCGATGTTGACGCAGTCCTCTATACTTAGTAGTCTCTCCCTCCTTCCTTTCGTGTTATGTATAGTCTGTCCGTATTTGCTCTTGGGTGAGTGCTTTTTGTATTGTCATAATGTTACCTGGTTTTCTGATCTATGCTGCGTAGTTTTCTGCCTTCCTCCATTCCACTATTCCTGGCGCTGTATCTGATTACTGGCACTGCCCATGTGTTTATGGCTTTTTATCATATTTCCGCCGTTGAGTTTTGACTGAGTATCGCCTTGAGTCTCTGCATATATTCTTTCCTATCATGTCCTTCATCTCTTGGTGTTTTATATCCCCTCCTACCATTATTCCCAGGTATTTGTATCCAGTCTCATCTATGTGTTTGATGTTCCTCCCATCTGGTAGCTTTATCCCTTCAGTTCTCGTTACTTTGCCTTTTTGCATGTTGACTAAGGCGCATTTTTCTATTCCAAACTCCATCCTGATGTCCCCAGATACAATCCTTACAGTCTGGATTAGGGTATCTATTTCCTTGATGCTCTTACCATTATTATTATTATTATATTATTATTATTATTATTATTATTATTATTATTATTATTATTATTATTATTGGAGAAACTAATCCAGTTACGTATGGATAACATGTACCCCATGCATAAGTGTGGAATTGTTTCTTCCTTTCAAGACTACGACAACTATTATTATTATTTCTATTACTACTACTGCTGCAATTATTATTAACATTATTATCACCTAAAGTACGAAGGGTGAACTCAAGATGGCCTTTTTTTACAAATGAACGATTTTTCAGGAGTAGTTGTAGTTGTAGTTGTTGTTGTTCAAGCGTAAATGCCCAAAAGAAAACATTTATGAACATTTTTTTAATTATGAAAACTAAATTATTATTATTGTTAGTATTAAAAAATATAACTATCACAATAAAGTGAAAAATGAAAAAGAAATAATAAGACAACGAGAATATTAAAATTAAATACAATGGGCACTACTAATAAATTAAATAATTAAACAACGAGAGAAAACGTAAACCAATTAAATTGACAATTACAGTAGTCTGCCGTTTTGTTTACAGATTTAACATTTCTCATCTTTGGATTCTCGACAACTATTAAATAAGTTTCGCTCAAATCTATAGAGTGGTTTCAAAGGCAAGTCCAATGTCTGCCATTCACGTGATAATATTTTGCGAATTTATACAGGTTTCATAAAAAAAAAAATTATAACACAAACTTCGCTGATAATTTCCCATCTTCAAATATGAATTATTGACGATTCTATTAAGACAAAGGAAGTGATACAAACAAAAGCATAATTATCTTTCCTTCAGAATTATTCATCTGTTTCATCCCTACCTAAAATAATACTTTCGCAAAGGCTACCTCTCTTAGTTCTTCGAAGCAATGAGACAAGGCTACCTGGAAACTCCCAATTCCAAGTAGGTCACAAGCTTACTTTACACCACACATGCCAGCGAGGTACTGTTAATATAATTGTTTAAATGAAAATGTTTTAAAAAAAATATTGATATAATTGTTCTGATGAAAATGTTTACAAAAAAATTGTTGATGTAATTGCTCAAATGAAAATGTTTATAAAAAAAATTGTTGATATAATTGTTCAAATGAGAATGTTTACAAAAAAGGAAAAAAGAAGTAAGAAACTTTGTTGATTGTAATGTTGAAATGAAAATGTTTTAAAAAAATGTAGATGTACTTGTTCAAATGAAAATGTTTTTAAAAAATTTTGATGTAATTGTTCAAATGAAAAATGTTTACAAAAAAAATATTGTTGAGATAATTGTTCAAATGAAAATGTCCCCCCCAAAAAAAAAAAAAATTGATATAATTTTTCAAATGAAAGTTTAAAATTTTTTTTTATAAAATTGGTCAAATGAAAATGTTTACAAAAAAAATTGCTAATATAATTGTTCAAATGAAAATGTTACCAAAAAGAAAGAAAACTTTTTATTTGATATAATTGTTCAAATGAAAATGTTTTTAAAAAAAAAAAATTATATATTTGTTCAAGTGAAAATGTTTACCAAAAAAGAACATTTTTGTTTTATATAATTGGTCAAATGACATGTTTAAACCAAAAAAAAATCTTGATGTAATTGGTCAAATGAAAGTGTTTACCCAAAAATATTTGTTGATATAATTGTTCAAATGAAAATGTTTACAAAAAGAAAAAATACAAAATCATCGAAAAAAATACGAAAGACAGTGAAACTTCTCTTACAAATGAAGATTATATATAAGGAAATCGTGCTTCAAGATTTTCTTCCAGTATTTGATTAATCTTAGCGTTCAAATTCACACTGACTTAGGGTTCAAGTTCAAACTGACTTACCACTGGCGTTCAATTTCAAACAGACTTAGCTTTGAATTTTAAACTGGCTTAACGTTCAATTTCAAATTGACTTAGCTTCAGTTGCAAAACTTACATAGCGTTCACTTTCAAACCACCTTAACATTCAATTTCAAACTGACTTAGCATTCAATTTCAAACTGACAGCGTCCAATTTCAAACTTACCTAGCATTCAATTTCAGATTGGTTTAGAATACATTTTCAAACTGTAATAGCGTTTAATTTCAAACAGTCTTGGCGTTCAATTTCAAACAGACTTAGCGTTCAATTTCAGAGTGCCTTAGCATTCAATTTTAAATTGAGTGTTCAATTTCAAAATGAGTTTGTGTTGAATTTCAAAATTACTTCGCGTTCACCTGACTAAGTGGTCAATTTCAAACTGTCTTCCCATTCAACTGACTAAGTGGTCAATTTCAAACTGTCTTCCCATTCAACTGACTAAGTGGTCAATTTCAAACTGTCTTCCCATTCAACTGACTAAGTGGTCAATTTCAAAACTGTCTTCCCATTCAACTGACTACGTGGTCAATTTCAAACTGTCTTCATATTCAACTGACTAAGTGGTCAATTTCAAACTGTCTTCCCATTCAACTGACTACGTGGTCAATTTCAAACTGTCTTCATATTCAACTGACTAAGTGGTCAATTTCAAACTGTCTTCCCATTCAACTGACTACGTGGTCAATTTCAAACTGTCTTCCATTCAACTGACTATGTGGTCAATTTCAAACTGTCTTCCCATTCAACTGACTAAGTGGTCAATTTCAAACTGTCTTCCCATTCAACTGACTAAGTGGTCAATTTCAAACTGTCTTCCCATTCAACTGACTACGTGGTCAATTTCAAACTGTCTTCCCATTCAACTGACTAGCGCCTCAGTCAGTGGCGTGGTTGGTTTGGTGTTTGTTTCTCACCTCGGTGGACGCGGTTTCGATTCTCGGCCATTCCATTGAGGAGTGAGAGATGTGTATTTCTGGTGATAGAAGTTCACTCTCGACGTGGTTTCGGAAGTCACGTAAAGCCGTTGGTCTCGTTGATGAATAACTACTGGTTCCATGCACGTAAAAACACCATACAAACAAAACATTCAACTGACTAAGCGATCAATTTCAAACTGACTTCCTGTCCAACTGGCTAAGCAGTCAATTTCAAACTGACTTTCCCGTCCAACTGGCTAAGGGTCAATTTCAAACTGACTTCCCGTCCAACTGACTAAGCAGTCAATTTCAAACTGACTTCCCGTCCAACTGACTAAGGGGTCAATTTCAAACTGACTTCCCGTCCAACTGACTAAGTGGTCAATTTCAAACTGACTTCCCGTCCAACTGACTAAGTGGTCAATTTCAAACTGACTTCCCGTCCAACTGACTAAGGGGTCAATTTCAAACTGACTTCTCGTCCAACTGACTAAGTGGTCAATTTCAAACTGACTTCCCGTCCAACTGACTAAGTGTCAATTTCAAACTGACTTCCCGTCCAACTGACTAAATAATCAATTTCAAACTGTCTTCCCGTCCAACTGACTAAGTGGTCAATTTCAAACTGACTTCCCGTCCAACTGACTAAGTGGTCAATTTCAAACTGACTTCCCGTCCAACTGACTAAGTGGTCAATTTCAAACTGACTTCCCGTCCAACTGACTAAGTGGTCAATTTCAAACTGAATTCTCGTCCAACTGACTAAGTGGTCAATTTCAAACTGACTTCCCGTCCAACTGACTAAGTGGTCAATTTCAAACCGACTTCCCGTTCAACTGACTAAATAATCATTTCAAACTGTCTTCCCGTCTAACTGACTAAATAATCAATTTCAAACTGTCTTCTCGTCCAACTGACTAAGGGGTCAATTTCAAACTGACTTCCCGTCCAACTGACTAAGTGGTCAATTTCAAACTGACTTCCCGTCCAACTGACTAAGGGGTCAATTTCAAACTGACTTCCCGTCCAACTGACTAAGGGGTCAATTTCAAACTGACTTCCCGTCCAACTGACTAAATAATCAATTTCAAACTGTCTTCCCGTCCAACTGACTAAGTGGTCAATTTCAAACTGACTTCCCGTCCAACTGACTAAGTGGTCAATTTCAAACTGACTTCCCGTCCAACTGACTAAGTGGTCAATTTCAAACTGACTTCCCGTCCAACTGACTAAGTGGTCAATTTCAAACTGACTTCCCGTTCAACTGACTAAGTGGTCAATTTCAAACCGACTTCCCGTCCAACTGACTAAGTGGTCAATTTCAAACTGACTTCCCGTTTCAACTGACTAAATAATCAATTTTCAAACTGTCTTCCCGTCTAACTGACTAAATAATAAATTTCAAACTGTCTTCTCGTCCCCAACTGACTAAGGGTCAATTTTCAGACTGACTTCTCGTCCAACTGACTAAGTGGTCAATTTCAAACTGACTTCTCGTCCAACTGACTAAGTGGTCAATTTCAAACTGACTTCCTTGTCCAACTGGACTAAGTGGTCAATTTCAAACTGACTTCCCGTCTGACTAAATAATCAACAATTTCAAACTGTCTTCCCGTCCAACTGACTAAGTGGTCAATTTCAAACTGACTTCCCGTCCAACTGACTAAGTGGTCAATTTCAAACTGACTTCCCGTCCAACTGACTAAGGGGTCAATTTCAAACTGACTTCCCGTCCAACTGACTAAGTGGTCAATTTCAAACTGACTTCCCGTCCAACTGACTAGGGGTCAATTTCAAACTGACTTCCCGTTCAGCTGACTAAAATAATCAATTTCAAACTGACTTCCCGTCCCGCCAACTGACTAAGTGGTCAATTTCAAACTGACTTCCCGTCCAACTGACTAAGTGGTCAATTTCAACTGACTTAATTTCAAACGAATTTCAAACTGACTTAGCATTCAATTTCAAACTGACTTCCCGTCCAACTGACTAAGTGGTCAATTTCAAACTGACTTAATTTCAAACCGAATTTCAAACTGACTTAGCATTCAATTTCAAACTGACTTCCCGTCCAACTGACTAAGGGGGGTCAATTTCAAACTGACTTCCCGTCCAACTGACTAAGTGGTCAATTTCAAACTGACTTCCCATCCAACTGACTAGGGGTCAATTTCAAACTGACTTCCCGTTCAGCTGACTAAATAATCAATTTCAACAAACTGACTTCCCGTCCAACTGACTAAGTGGTCAATTTCAAACTGACTTCCCGTTCAACTGACTAAGTGGTCAATTTCAAACTGACTTCCCGTCCAACTGACTAAGTGGTC
The DNA here is from genome assembly GCF_015104395.2 of Macrobrachium nipponense. NCBI lineage: Eukaryota > Metazoa > Arthropoda > Malacostraca > Decapoda > Palaemonidae > Macrobrachium > Macrobrachium nipponense. Next base: position 28,084,166 of record NC_087218.1, on the reverse strand, counting down.
AATTTCAAACTGACTTCCCGTCCAACTGACTAAGTGGTCAATTTCAAACTGACTTAATTTCAAACCGAATTTCAAACTGACTTAGCATTCAATTTCAAACTGACCTTCCCGTCCAACTGACTAAGTGGTCAATTCAAACTGACTTAATTTCAAACCGAATTTCAAACTGACTTAGCATTCAATTTCAAACTGACTTCCCGTCCAACTGACTAAGGGGTCAATTTCAAACTGACTTCCCGTCCAACTGACTAAGTGGTCAATTTCAAACTGACTTCCCGTCCAACTGACTAAGGGGTCAATTTCAAACTGACTTCCCGTTCAGCTGACTAAATAATCAATTTCAAACTGACTTCCCGTCCAACTGACTAAGTGGTCAATTTCAAACTGACTTCCCGTTCAACTGACTAAGTGGTCAATTTCAAACTGACTTAATTTCAAACCGAATTTCACAAACTGACTTAGCATTCATTTCAACTGAACTTAGCGTTCGCTTTCAAACTGACTAGCGTTCAAATACGGAAGGTGTCTACTTGCAAGGATTCTATGCTGCATATACATTAGTCCACTTACACAAGCGCCTACGGAAGGTACCAAATTCACTGTATGAAGACTCCAAGATTTGTGACACTTCCCTCGCAGCTGTTTTCGAAATGCGTTTCCCTTCCCAGGAGAGAGAGAGAGAGAGAGAGAGAGAGAGGAGAGAGAGAGAGGAGAGAGAGAGAGGAGAGAAGGGGGGGGATTTTTACATACACGTCAAGGAAATCCTCCCCGAAATAGGCCTACGCGATTCTCCGCCGATGGTGCAAGATTCTGCCATTAGAGAAGTCAATGGCCTGAGTGAGGAACCTAGTACAAGGACTTACATGGTAAATGGGAAGATGTACATTCCCTCAGGATACGTTTACGCTATCCGTGGAACTTATAAATATGCTGCTATCGCTACTATTGTACTATTACTATTAGTTATATATATACATACATATATATATATATATATTATATATATATATATATATATATTATATATATATATATATATATATGTTATATATATGTATATATTGTGTATGTATGCATATATGTGTATAAATATAAATATGAAAATATATAAATATATATATATATATATATCTATATATATATATATATATATATTATATTTATTTGTATATATATATATATATATATATATATATATATATATATATAGACATATATATATATAGATATATATATATATATATATATATATATATATATATAATATATATATATCACATATATATAGATATATATATATATATAATATATATATATATATATATATATATATATGAAACTAATATATCACGTTTTTAATGACATAGTGATAAAAAAAATAATGTTAAAAATGAAAACGAAATGGAAGGAACATTTCAATTGCTATAAAAGAGAGCAGTTTTCATCTCACCTTTCAGAGGGAAAAGTTCCCTCGGAAAGGAAATGGAAACGTTCCTACCTCCGGATAAACGCTAGCAATAGCCTCGGAGTTCGTGGCGACAACATTTACAGCAACCTAAAAGTTATGGGGAACAACCCGAATAACAACCATTTCCAGGTAGCTCTCGAAGAGGCGGTATCTCTCAGCAAGGCTGAAGAAGAGAGACACTGGAGTGAATAAATAAATAAATAATAAATTAAATAAATAATAAATAAATAAATAAATAAATAAATAAATAAATAAATAAATAAATAATTAAATTGTCCTATGAAAAACCTCTTCTCAAGTTGAAGATTACGACT
>NC_087218.1:28059884-28072384 GCF_015104395.2 Macrobrachium nipponense | reverse complement strand
CACAAAAATATATCAAACGTACATATATAAAGAAACTATCTAGAAGGTAACTAATTTGTAATTAAGTCTGTGATTTTATCTTTAAGAATGTCTTTAAGATTCATTCTTAACCATGTTACTTATACAAGGGTCCACATAATACAAGAAAGAGCATATATTAAAATTACAATTGGAAGCAAGTTGTGTAATAGCATATTCTAAAAGATTTCGTGACACGACATCTTTTGATCTTGCAATTACTGAACTGCCGTTCCAGTGTACTACGTGGTCGTTTTCACTTCCATGAATGAATATTGCATTGGATGTTTGCCCAGTTTTGACAGAAAACTTATGCTGCTTAATTCTCACTTCTAAATGCTGGCTAGATTGGTCGATATAAAACGAGGGCAATCCAAACATGGAATCTTTTGTGGCATGTTGTTGCTTTCCTCGGGACCATTTTAAGGTGCCCTTAAAAGATTTTAGCAGTGATTTTATGGTTTCAAAACTGCTAAAATAAGGCAAGCTAAGAATGTTCCTAAAAGTACCTTCTCCATGTTACTTACACTATAAAACTTTTTGTGGGCTTTATTATAGCAAATATCTAATAATTATGTGAAGGACAACATAGCTCTGTCCCTATTTTTCTTATGAATTCAATTTCTTGATCCAAATATTGGGGACTGACAATGCACAATGTTCGTAAAACATAAAAGAAAAAATTGATATTTTGATATTAAGATGGTGGCCTGAATAAAAGGACATATGTTGTTGGTGGGGTTCCTATTGATACTGAATTTACATTGAAATGGTTTTCTAGAATGCCAAAAGCATGCAAACTGTGTAAGGTGTGGTATAGCATAGTCAATCCACAAAACCTGATCAGAAAATGTTCAGCATGGAACATTCCCACGCATCCATAATGTGCTGAAGTTATGCAAAATATGAGTAAGGATACCAGAGTATTTTGCTCAACATGTCTCTCATGGATAGACAATGTTATTAAATCAAGACTTAATGTGCAAACAGTAGAAGATGAAGAAGAAGAGGAAGAGGAAGAAGCGGAGAATGGAAGAGAAGAAAACAAAACTGAAATGACAGAAAAAAATAATGAAAACAAAGAGCAAGACAAGTGTATGGATGCAGAGATACTCATAGATACTACATATGAGGCAATCAAGCAGCATACATATGAAGAAATAAATTACGACATGACAACACAAAATAAAATCCCGAAGAGGCTTTACCCAGAACTGCATACTGATGGGAAAGAGATAGAAAAAATAGAAAAAAATGACAAAGTCTGCATCCTTTTGAAAAGAGGGAACTGCAGATTCGGTGAAAGGTTTTACCACAAACATCCCAAGATATGTCACAACTATGAAATCTATGGTAAATGTGCATACCTAGACGGCTATGAGGATGAATGCAGAGATCTACATCCAAAAATATGCAAAAAACCTAAAAGAAGGAAAAGGATGTAAGTTCAACAAAAACTTTTAAATATATGCACCCTGTAGCCATGAATCAAAATCAATTAAATAATCTAAATAATAAAATCTAAAATAGAAAAGAAACAAATAAAGAGAGGAACAAAGAACATGAGGTGAGGGAAAAAGCAAGCCATCACCGTGATATGGAGTGTCAGCAAAGAATTTCCAAGCATCAGCTCCAAGATACAGCTCAAGAGACAAATACTGTATATACAATGCTAGGTGATGGTTCAGAAATGGAGAAAATTGCAGATTCAGACACAAAATGAATAATTATGATGAAGGAAGATCAAATATATTGGGAAAGTTGGATTTTTTAATGTCAGAATTTCTGGAAATGAAGAAAAGAACAACATACCAGAACAGGAAAGGGACATGGGAAAATCCTTATTATTACCCATATTAAATGAAGGAGATAACACGCAAACCATCATAGTGATGAATGTGCAGGGTTTAGTTACGAGTAACTCAAAAAGAAAAATAGAGTTCTTAGAAGAACTAACTCAAATTGAAAAGAAAATAGATATAATGAATATAAGTGAAACCTGGTATTCCCAAGAGACTGGTAATGATGATCAAATAAAAGGGTTCCAAACTTATAGATCAGATAGAAAAAATCGGAATCAAGGGGGAACTGCGATATTTGGTGATAGACATAAAACAAGGAAAAATATATGAGAAATATAGTAACTCAGAATGTGAACTAATAGCGGTAGAATTTGAATTGGAAAAATTAATGAACATAGTAATATATATACCCCTAATACTAGAGTTTGACACAATAATAGAAAAATTGGATGATATATGTAGAAATCACAAGGACTGGACTATTATCCTATCCGGAGACTTTAACTTTCCTTTCGTAGATTGGAAAGAACGAATAGGAGAATGTGGTTGTAGTTATACATATAAAAATTAGAGTAATAGTAGTGCAGAATATAAGAGGTAATTCGAAAAGCTATTAGACATGCTACTAGAATACAACACTCAACAAATAAATCACCTGCCAACAAGAAAGGAAAATACTTTAGACCTAGTATTATTGAAGGAGGTGAATTATGTTAAAGAAATAATAGTTTATAATGCAGTATTTCAGACCATAATGGCATAGAATTAACAGTCCATTCCAAAGCAGGTGAAAACAGAGATAAGCAAGAGATGAAAAAGTGGGAAGGATATGGAAAGTACAATTTCTACAGTAAAATTATAAAATGGTCAGAAATAAATGAAGAATTAAACATAGATTGGGATAACATTTTCGTAAGTGATGATAGACAGTTAAATACGGAGATAATATATAAAATATCAGTGAAAATAGTGGATACACACATACCAAAGAAGAAAAGTAAACATCAGTCATGCATACCAAGAGACAGAAGGATCTTGTTTCAAAAAGTCAGAAAGTGGAAAAAAGGTCTTGCAAAAGAAAAGAATGCATGGAAAGTGATGGAACTAAAAAGTAAGATAGAAAATGCAGAACAAACGATTATACAATCAAAAGAAAATGAAAAATGGGACTTGGAAGAAAAAACCCTAGTAAATATTAAGCAAAACCCCAAACTATTATACTCGTATGCAAACAAGATGAATAAAACAAGAATAGAAATATGCCCTCTAAGAATTGAAGGGAGATTATCGAATGAAAAAAAGGAAATAAGCAACATATTGGCAGAAAGATATAAGAGAGAATTTACCCCTAGCATTGATAATGAGATAATGATACAGAAATAAGGGATGAAAATAGTGAATATTTATCAGACATAGATATTAATGAAGCTGATATTGTGCAGGCTATTAATGAAATTAAAAATGGAGCTGCAGCTGTGCCTGATGGTGTCCCTGCTATTTTGTTAAAGAAAGCAGTTCATTCTACTGCAAAACCCCTTGCAATATTATTAAGACAGAGTGTAGATACAGGCAAGATATATGATGTGCACAAATTAGCATATATTACCCCTACTTTCAAAAGTGGATCAAGACTAGAGGCAAGTAATTATAGGCCTGTGAGTCTAACATCGCATATTATGAAAGTGTATGAAAGGGTAATGAAGAAAAATATTATGAAACATTTAATAAAAAATAATTTGTTTAATATAGGACAACATGGTTTTGTACCCGGAAAAAGTACACAAACCCAACTGTTAGTCCACAGTGAGAACATATACAAAAATATGAAAAACGGAAAAGAAACAGATGTGGTTTATCTAGACTTTGCAAAAGCTTCTGACAAGGTGGATCATAATATATTAGAGAAGAAAATTAGAAAATATAATATAGTGGACAAAGTAGGAAGATGGTTAAAAGAATTTTTACACAACAAAAAACAGATAATTATTGCAAACTATGAGAAATCAGATGAAGCTAAATATCCGGTGTGCCACAAGGTACGGTGCTAGCTGCATTGCTGTTCGTTATGATTGTAGACATAGACAGTAATGTTAAGGACTCGGTAGTGAGTGGTTTCGCCGATGACACAAGAATAAGTAGAGAAATTACTTGTGATGAAGATAGGAATGCGCTACAAAAAGACCTTAACAAAGTATATGATTGGGCAGAGGTAAATAGGATGGTATTTAACTCTGATAAATTTGAATCAATAAATTATGGCGATAGAGAAGGAAAGCTATATGCATATAGGGGACCTAATAATGAGACAATCACAAATAAGGAAGCAGTTAAAGACCTTGGCGTGAAATTGAATAGGAACATGTTATGCAATGATCAAATAGTAATTCCATTGGCAAAATGTAAAGCAAAAATGGGAATGTTGTTACGGCACTCCAAAACAAGAAAAGCTGAACACATGATTATGCTTTGATTATGCTTTATAAAACGTATGTTCGTAGTTCACTTGAATATTGCAATATGATATGGTACCCACACTATCAAAAGGATATTGCACTAATAGAGTGTACAAAGGTCCTTTACAGCTAGAATAGAAGAAGTTAAGGATCTTGACTACTTGGAAAGACTACAATTTTTAAAATTATATAGTCTAGAAAGGAGAAGAGGACGCTACATGACAATTCAGGCATGGAAACAGATAGAAGAAATTGCCGAAAACATCATGGAGCTAAAAATATCAGAAAGAGCAAGCAGAGGTAGATTAATAGTGTGCAAAACTTTACCAGGAAAAATAAGGAAAGTACACAGGACATTAATCCACAACGCAACAGCATTGACAATGCAGCGTCTACTCAGTGCATTGCCATCTCATCTGAGGAATATATCAGGAGTGAGCGTAGATGTGTTTAAGAATAAGCTCGACAAATATCGAAGCTGCATCCCAGACCATCCAAGATTGGAAGATGCAAAATATACCGGAAGATGCACTAGCAACTATCTGGCAGACATTAGAGATGCCTCACACTGAGGGACCTGGGCCAACCGGAACAAGATGTAAGGTCGTAAGGTATCAAAACATCTAAGAAAGGGAAGCAATTGTCTTTTTCTAATTCTAAAGTAAACTTAATCGATGGTACCTGGTTATTCAAATTAGAGAGTAAATCATTTACATCAATACCAGCAGGCAAAACAGCTAAAACATCGTCAACATATTATCTATGCCACTTTAAAGGGATATAAATGATATTAGGTACATGGAATTTTTGGTAAAAAGCTATGTACGTTATATCATTATATTCATTTAAAGTGGTATAGATATGCTGAAAATATTTTAACTGTTTTGCGTGCTGATATAGATGTAAATGATTTACTCTCTAATTTGAGTAACCAGGAACCATCAAATAAGTTTACTTACGAAGTGGAAAATGACAATTGCCTCCATTTCTTAGATTTTTTAATACACAGGGAACCATTTCAATGTAAATTCAGTAACTATAGGAAACCAACCAACAACTTAATCTATGTCCATTTTTATTCACACCACCATCTTAATATCAAAATATCAATTTTTTCTTCTATGTTTTATGAACATTGCGCATTGTCAGTCCCAAATGTTTAGATCAAGAAATTGAATACATAAGAAAAATAGGAACAGATTTATATTGTCCTTCACATATTAGATATTTGCTATAATAAAGCCCAAAAAAAGTTTTATAGTGTAAGTAACAGGGAGAAAGATACTTTTAAGAACATTTTTAGCTTGCCTTATTTTAGCGGTTTTGAAACCATAAAATTCCTTTTAGAATCTTTTAAGGTCAACCTTGTTTCTTCTTATAACAGACTAAAAGGAATGCCAATAAAAAATGGTCCCAAGGAAAGCAAAAATATAATATATACAATTTCATGTTTGGATTGCCCCTCGTTTTATATCAGCCAATCTAGCAAGGATTTAGAAGCATGAATTAAACAGCATAATTATTTTGTCAAAAACTGGACAAATATCGAAAGCAATATTCATTCATTTAAGTGAAACCGACCACTGAATAAACTACAACGGTAGTTCAGTAATTGCAAAATCAAAAGATGTTGTGTCGCGAATCTTTTAAAATCTGCTATTATATAACTTATTCCAATTGTAATTTTATTTATTTCCAATTGTAATTTGAATATCTGCTCTGGCTTCTATTATCTTGACCCCAGTATAAGTAACAAGTTTAAGAATGAATCTTAAAAGATAAAATCACAGACTTAATTACAAATCAGATGCCTTATAGATAATTTTATTGTATATGTATGTTTAATATATTTTTTGGGAATAAGTTGACCTTGCAAAAGGGTTTTATTGTTTACCAAATTGAAATTTTGTGTGGTCAGTTACCGAACTGTTATATCTCTTAATTGTCTTGTCCCTGCTTCTGAGCAGTTGGACTTAACCTTCTGTAAACCTCTTTAATTGTACCCCTGTTCTGGGGAGGTTACTAATTCTCTTAGTGTACTGGATTCTAGGCACATATTCTTTCCTATATAATCCCTATCTGTTATTTATACAACTTTTCTTTGTAAACTTATCTTCATATATATGTCAGCCTGCTAAGTAAAGGACACTGAGTCGGAAGGCCTCACAGTACTCCTTTGTTTCAGGGTGAATGCTTTCCATTATAAAACACTAAGCAATAATACTCCTACCATGGTTCTTTATCACCCCTTCCCGGTCCAGACTGGCCGAACCTATTAATTAGAAATGAATTGTGACCCCACAAACTTAAAGCAAACGTATCAAGCAAGATAAACAACAAACATTTCGGCAAAATGGCTGACACCTTTACACATTGTAGAACAAAAGCATTTAGCTGGAATCAGAAAATCACCGAATCATATTCCTCTGATAATGACTAAAGATCCATCTACCTCCGCTCAATCTTCTTTTATTTCATCCATCTCTGCACAATAAGTTCCCGTTATTTTCGTTTTGCTTTACTTTTATACATGAAAAGTCATCATCCCAATAAAATACAGTATTTAGGGTGTGCATTAATAACAGAATAGAACAGATTACAAAGAGGAAAGGTAGAGATCATACAGATGAATAAAAATAAAAATCGCTGTCATTGTATGATGGAAATAACAGAAGAAGATTATGACGAATTAAAGAACTTTTGGAGGTAAGATAAATATATGAATAAAGCATTATCTCAGAGCGCTTCTTCATCAGAGTTCCAATGTTATCATGCAATAATACTGTGCTCCTGTGCATCCTGGTCTCAAGATATACTCTTGAACGTAAGTATGGAGAAGTGGAAGGAGTGCCAAAAATCAGTTTATCGACTTGATCTTCTCGGTTTCATGCAGAGTTGTGCATTATTCTAAATTAATTTATTTGAAAGGACAGTGGCAACATACATAATGAAATGATATTTATTATGCTTTTGGGACTTACGTTAGATGTATGTTTGTTGATATCTGAACATAATCTGGGCAAATAACGGTGGCAGCTGAAAAGCCAGATAATTTTTAATCAGTCAACTAGTATCTAACGAGAAACGTTAACTCGTAACAACATCAGTTGACAACTAAAGTATCTCTCTCTCTCTCTCTCTCTCTCTCTCTCTCTCTCTCTCTCTCTCTCTCTCTCTCTCTCTCCAAAAACTATAACAAATTTAATGTCAAATCTGAGCAGGCATTAGTCAAAGGAACGTTGAATCAGTTTCCTAAATAATTCTCCCTTTGTAAATGATGACCGTATACTTGTCGCTCTGAATTTAAATTTATAAACCAGAAAAGTTTCGACCTATTTTACGCAGTACTCCTATTAATATTACCGAATTTAAAGATCCGAATAATACGGAATCTTCCACTATTACCTCTACCTCTAAATTCCTAATATAATTACATTTTATCAAAAAACTTTTCCAAGTCTATTCGTTAAAATTAATCATACACGCCTCTTTCAAATGAACACCATATTCTTTGAACTATTCAGTTTCAGGCCAGTGGCCGCTGTGGATTTGTTCCACATGAATAGGGATTGTTTTCTTAATAATAATAATAATAATAATAATAATAATAATAATAATAATAATAATAATAATAATAATCCGTTTAAATAATACCCCAGCCACAATGCCAATTACATTTCTACTCGTCACATCTCATTTCGAAGATCTCAAAACATTTCACTCCAAAGATCTTCCCATCTATGATCCTCTCTTTGATCATCTCATCCTTAAACAATGCCAGATCTCTCTCTCTCTCTCTCTCTCTCTCTCTCTAACAGCCTCTTTTCGCTCGCAATTCTAAGCACACCTTCCCAAGCATCACTGCGACCTTGAGAACCAATTCTTTGTCGTCTTTATTCGCTCATCTTTCAATACAATACTACGTCTTCTTTCAGGATAATCCTTTCTCCTTCAACCGTTTTCATATTGTCCTCTCCGGCGAACGGAAAATTTGCTCGAATTTGCTCCATCTCTTAATAATAACCCCGCTTCCTTTTCTCCCCAAGTCCACGATGCTATTATTTATCAAAACACCTCTTTTTTTCGCTTCCTCCTCCTCCTCCTTCCTCGGCTTCGTCTGCTTCTTCTACCACCCCTCACCCCCACACCCAGCAATCCCTTCACCCTCCCCTCGCCTTCCCCACCTACCCTCCAACCCCAGCCTCATTCCATGCCAGCCCATTGCCAGCTCTTATCTTAATGAAGAATCCAGCGTGTACCCAAGTCCTCTCGCTAAACAAGATCATTACTGCCACTTGGTATCGCTCAGCAAGGCCCCGTTATGCCCAACTCTCTCCACTCCCACCTCCCTCATTCTATGCAGATTCACGGAGGAATTTTGCATATGATCAATTCTGGACATGAGTGCGCCGCCCGCCTCCTTCGAGAGGGGAAAAATGTGTATGGTCACCAGGGAAAACTGCGCTTTATGACTTTCTTCTCTCCTCCCTTTAAAAGGAGGCAGACCTTTTTGTCCTCTTTTCCTTTAAAGGGAGGAAGTCCTTGCTGGAGCTGATTGTCATTTTTTTCTCCAAGGTCGTGTGGTTGCACTAATGGGGAAACACATTATAAAAGGAAGTGGAGGAGTTGTTTTTTCTTGAAAAAAAAATATTTATTCAAAGATGGGGAAGAGTCTATTCTAATCTGATGGATAATTTTTTTCTTTAAGGTCGTGTGGTTGCACTGATAGAGAAAACCCCCTAAAATGCAGTAGGCGAGTTTCTTTTGTTTTTATTTCTTGGAAAAAATTTTTTTTTTTTCAAGGATGGGAAGGGTCCCATTCTCGACCTATTTTTTATTCTTGCAGATCGTGTGGTTACACCTTACAAACAAAAGTTTGTCATGATGGAGAAAAGTTTTTTTTTAACAGTTGGGAGTTTTTCTTCGGGTTACGTATGACAAAAATTAGCTCTCTTCATAAAGAATATTTTTACTTAGTCTCAAAAATAAGATACGACTATTCGGAATCTGTAATGAAAACAAATGCAATTCAGGAAAATTAACCTTTATGCACATTATATTTTGTCAAAAATCCAGATCACGTTGACAAATTTCACGACGTGAAGCATCAGCCCATAATCACTTTATGAATTTAGAAAAACAAAAAAATTTCACAGTATTTAACCAAAACACTTGTATTAAATGAAAAGTTGTCTAATGTTTTGGTCGTATCGTAAAAATATCACGATGAACATCATTCACATTACTTGCTGAAACTTTACAGCAGAAAAAAAAGCTACATGAAAATATTAAAGAGCGACCATGCTACAAGATCTTCCAATCAATCAGATAACTGTTTAAGATGAGCTTGAATTCAGGCCGGGTGCAGAGCTAACATTCAGTTTCAAATAAGTTGTTGTTGTTGTTGTTTTATCATTATTATTATTATTATTGGACCTTTCAAAAATGTTTTTAAAAATCATTCTTTCAACCAGACCTCTCAAAAATAATTCAAACCATTTTTTTAAATCTTTAAATTGGACCTCTCCCAAAAAAATGCTCGAAAAGTATTTCAATATATATATTATATATATTCTATATTCAAATACTTTTTTAATTAATTTTTTTAATATAAATAAAATGTTTTATTTTTTTAGATTAAAACAGGACCGCTCCCAAAAAAAAAATGCTTGTCCTTCAACTCTAGCGCGCGTTGGACTGATACCTGAATAAAAAAAAACGTAAGATATTTTGGCACTTTCAACTTCATCTGTGACATGATCCCATATTGAAAATTGAACTTCAGTTTTCAATGTTGAACGGAAGACGGGAACATGAGTATTACTCCTCATGAGAAGAATATCTAGACCAGACATCAGTAAAAGTCAAACTTCTATTTTATAAGATGTCTATATAAAGTTGGTTTGGAAATTGAAGAAAATATTGAAGAAAAGAAAAGGAGAAAATTATGCACAATGCATCAGATATTTCAAAGAGTCCCACTAATATTCAAAGCTATTGATTAAATCCTTTTTTTAAGATAAGAATATTAAAATTTAGCCATACAGTAGATAATAAAAGTATGCAACACCTTGAGAGGCTTTTCATAATTCAGTCATGGTTTCCATGAATTAATTCAAAACCCCACACAGTACAAAACTAAATTATTTTTTGTGATTATAGGTCCAGTACATTGTTGTTGGCATTTTAACCTTAAAAATCGTTTAGGCAAACTTGCAACAAAAATTAGTAAAACGGCTATACGTAAACATACCATAAAGGTGATTACCAGTGATGCCTACAGGCAATCATGGCAATAAATATTTTTTCCAGCGTTGTGTAGAAGCAAAGACTATGCGGAAATTATTTCCCAAATTCCAGGGAATAACTGCAGAGTTGAAAAACGCTACAGAAATAAAAATAAACTGAAATACAGACTACAAACATTTTGAAGTTCTTGAATTATTACAAGAATATGGAACCATAAATAGCGTTGGTAATCGTCATTGAATTTGCAAATTGAGACTTGCCAAAATTAAGGGAAAATAACCTACATAAAAAAACCATGCCACTAATCAGGATACTAAAATCAGTTGGCCATTTCTCTCTTTAATGTTTATATAGACACATAGGCGCCTGCGCTCCTGAAGGCAATCAACACGTTCGAGACCTTCCTTTTGCATAGATCAGCGCCATTCATGATAGCCAATACAACTCTCTCCCACCTTTAGTCAACTATACAGTAATCATTATATTACGTTTTTATGGATATTTTCATTTTTTTCGATATTATAATGATTACTATATTGCTTAGTTCCTACGTCAATGAAAATAAGACACCAATTTGCTGCCCATTGATTACAAACAAAAGGAACAACAAACACGAAGTAACATTATTGTCTGAAACAAACTTGTTATTTCTCTTATTAACACTTTGGAAGTCATGAACGACTTTAGACAATACGTTATCAACTAAAAATTAATAATATTAATTATAACATACTGTGAAATGATATTTCATATATATATATTTTACTTATGACTTTCCCCACAAAAAAAGGCCAACTATTGAGTATTGGCATTTTTAAAGAATTCTCATGTATATAATATTCAGAAATTCCACATCATTATAATGGTTGAGTGCTTACGGCGACGTCCTACTATGAAGTGAGTATACATATCATTATAATATGCTATGAAGTGATTACACATCATCATTATAATGTACTTGCGCTGAAGGCAAAGTCCTATCACTAAACTATTATGATTTTCAGATCACTCTTTTCGAACGGCGCCAGATACCACACGAAAAGGAATGAGATATAATTACAGCCTAAGATTTCTTAAAACAGTTCTTTTTTCCTCTTCTTCTTTTTATACAGGACGATGAACCTCTAACTTTACACCATTAAAAGTTTTCTGAATCCATTACACACACGTCGGAGTATCCTTCGAGGAAGGAAAATAAAACGCTTTAGGATATCACAAATTGGACTCTTCTCCCCTCTCTCCCCCACCCACTTCCCCTCACCCCTATCCCCCTCTCCCCCAAAAAATCAAAACGTGACCTTTGAACTTTTCATACTACAATCCTTTATCTTGTAAACTGATGCTATAAATTACTCACAGACTCTCTCTCTCTCTCTCTCTCTCTCTCTCTCGTTTACACATACACATACACATAATGAGTACACACGTATGCTCCCCAAAAAGTTGTATTTTAGTGATAATAAAGATTCCAGTTAAGCATTTTCGTCACGGAGCTGTCTCTTTTAGTAATATGTACCCTAAGAAGTAATGTTAATAAATCCAAGTTTAAGACCTTTATGAGCTTATGAGCGTATAAAAATCTTAATCAAGACTGAAATGGCATCATTAATGCTGCGATATTCAAAGTACATGCAAAGATTGTCATATTACTTATAACCACTAATATTCATTTACGACTGATATTTGTGCTTATGGTGAACAAGTCTCCCTTGTAGGACCGGTAACGGCAGTGGTTTTAGTTCTTGTTGAGGACTGGTGTCAACTTATTTTCCAATATATTACAGTTTAAAATATATAGTATTAAACATTCGTCTTAGCTAAGTAAATTCGGAGATTTCATTTCCTATATATGATGAATTTGCTTGTTTTTTTTCAAAAGTTGCTTATGTAATTGGACACTTTCTCCTGTTCCTGGAAGAACGATTAGCAGGTATTAGTTGGTCATACCAGTTCTGTTGTCCAGAGAATCTGTACATTT
>NC_087218.1:28047384-28049884 GCF_015104395.2 Macrobrachium nipponense | reverse complement strand
TATTGAAGTTTTTTATGACTTGATCAAGAGGATTTTTTGTTAGTTTTTTTATAGGTCACATCATCATCCAGTTAGAGCTTGCATACGTGATATGTAGTCAGCTTTATCTAAAATTACTATACTATTTGACTTATCAGCTTTTGTAATGTGGATAGTATTGTCCTTTTTAAGATCGGTCAAACTTTTCTTATAGCGAGCAGGGAAGTTACTTTCATGCTTAACATTGGCAGCTCCGTAAACAATACCTTTAATCATGTCAACATGATTTTTGAGGAGATCACAATATTTTTCAAATTTACTTAGGGATGACCCAATCATTAAAGCAAAAGGTCTACTTGTTGCAAAGAAGATAACCATATCCAAGCGCACTCACAACATTTTCACTTATTTGTTTACTAGATAAGTTAACAACACAATCTTGACGTGCACAAGTAGTCCAATCACTGCTATCATAAGATTTTTTAGTTTTCTGTCGAGTTTCCTTTTCAGGGCATCTGTAGTCCTACGTAGTTTTTCGTAAATTTCCCCATCGCAGCAAGTCCTTCCAATAAGCCGGGATGGAATGATTGAAAGAGATCCTTGTTCTTTCCAGTTCCTTGAATTTTTCAATTTCTCTTCTTGCTTGGCGGCTGCTATGTGCTGTTTCAACATCATGGCACTAAATTCATTGAATGGGTGATTGTCATATCTTCTTAGACGGCGTGGCAGCAAGGATTTAGGGAGCACTTGTTCAGAAAGGCACTTCTTCAGGAACTTAAGACGAATTCTGGTTGAATGTGCAGCCACAAGAGACTTGGAAAGAAAGGTAGTGACAACACATCTCAAAAGAGGAAACAGGATAGCGAAAGTAAACGTGGCCCTCATTATGTATACTGAATCACGAAAGTTAGGAACGTGATAAATCCATAAATAAAAGATAAATGCCACGAAGGAAAAATAAACGAACGGAGTCTGCAAGATCTTTCGACTTTAAAAGTCCTTTACTGAGGCAGATACTGACAAAGATACGAGAAAAAAACAATACAAGAAGGTTCGTATAACTGACAGATAGGGATTATAAAGGGATTAGTACCTAGAATCCGACACACCTGGAAGATAAGAAACCTTCCCAAACAAGCATAAACAATGGGTGCAATTAAAGGTTTAAGACAATCATCTCAGATACAATCTCCAGACAATTAAAGGATTATAGGTGACAGCTATCGGAACTTGGTAAACAAAAACCATATTCACAAAACATGACAGACATACATTACAACAAAATTTTAATAACTCTAAGGCAACTGATTTTATTTAAGTCAGTAATTATATCTTTGAGGTCATTCTTAAACATATACATATATATAATATATATCTATATATATATATATATATATATATATATATATATATATATATAATATACACACACATATATATATGTATATATTAATATATATAATACGATATATATATATATAGTATATATATATATATATATATATATATATATATATTATATATATAGGTATATTATATATATATACACATACATACATACATACCTACATACATACACACACACACCACACACCACACTTACTTATATATAATAGGGATATATATATCATATATATATTATAATTATAGATATATATATATATATATATATTATATTATATATTTATATATAAAAATACAAATATATAGACTGTGTGTGCCCGCGTGTATGTGTTTGCTATAGAGAATGCGACAATACAATATATTCAAGTCAGCAAGCAAATGATACACACGCACACACAAATATCATTCTGCCATTTCTCCCTACTGCTATACAGAAAGACACACACAAAGCTCGCTTGCCACCGGTGTTATAGTTCTGCTGACCCCTTTCTTTAATTTCCCCGCCCCTTTCTATTTGCTCTTCCTTCTCTCTCTCTCTCTCTCTCTCTCTCTCTCTCTCTCTCTCTCTCTCATCTCATCCCATCTCATCGTATGGCAGCAGCGACTTTCAGAAGCTCCTCCAGCTTTACTCCTCCACCCCGGAACGCTCCTTTAATCTTCTCCTCTCGCCTAATGTCACGAAGCATTTCCTTTTTAATCATGAAATATGACGGGGTAACGAGAGACAATATGTTTCCCTAATGAAGGGAGTATGCGCTCTCTTTCTCGGTAATGTGACTGATGTTACTGATAAGCTCCGACGACAAAAGGGAGCCATTTGTTTGATATTCATGAGATCCGCGATAGAGTGCTACGTGCTCTGATTGAAGAGAGAAGGGGATGGGATTCTCAAGCAGATTCTCTATCTTCCTTGCTTGCTTGCATGCTTGCTTGCTTGCTTGCTTGCTTGCTTGCTCGTTTGTTTGCTTGCTTTCCTGCTTCCTCATTCATTTAGACACTATATTTAGGGACTGAGTTTCAACTTGATTGCCATTTCCAGGATGGAAAATTTAAACCATCTGCTTCATTTTTATTCTTTTCATCTCAGCAAGAAAATGTCTTCAACAATGACTTACGA